>NC_065542.1:41421083-41725369 GCF_932294415.1 Quercus robur
ATTCTCTGCCCCCACAATAGCCCCTCAAAATCCTGCTGCCCGACTTTTAGTCGGGGAGGAGGGTTTTGGTAATGTTGGGCTCACATCATAGCTTGTTCAGATTCTGTACTCTACTAAGATTTGTGTATTTCCATTTACATGGGAGACGTGCTATATTAGAGGCATTCCTTTACCCACTCACGTGGAGTCCTTTGATGCTTCAATACTCAAGGCGCGCCTTCACGAGGATCTTCAGATCCTACGATTGCGAATGACATTGGAAATTGAGCCAACTCTACCTTGTCCGTAGCATTCCTTGGAAAGCTGCATGAATTGAATGCCCCCACCTTACCTCTTATATAAGTAGGATAAGAGGTTCTTTTCCTTACACACAAACCCTTCGATTCTCTTCAAAATCCTAACCCCTCAGCTATAATCACAGTTTTCGTCTTCAGTGCTATACGCCCTTTGTGCAATATGTTTGAGACACGGATAGGGGTAAAGGAACTCCATCCGCCACAGAGGCCCCAGGTCCTTTCGAGACTCAAGGTAGCGTGGTCTGGGCAAGGGAGGCATAGATTCAAGAAAATCTTCCGTCTTGACAAAGGGGGAAATGGTATTTCTCCTTCTTTTAGTCAAAATCCGAAGCAGGTACTGGTCACACCAGATTCTTGGTGTGTCAGAAGTAAAGTTTTCCGCCATCAGTGCCGTCTGCTATATCGCAGGCGTGGTTACGTGGAGGCCCATCAACTTCCGGCTGCCTGCACCTTTTCTTCAACGGTGCTGGCCTCAAGTTGGGTTCCCTGCACCTTTTTTTCAGCTGCGCTAGCCCGAAGTCGGGCTCTCCGCGCCTTTTCTTCAACGGTGCAAGCCCCGAGTTGGGCTCTTTGGCTGCCTGAGTTATAGGCATGTAAAAGTGTTGAGGAATGATTTCCTTGAACAACGTCTTGGAACAACAGCCAACCTCTCCTCTACACTTCTTCCTCGGCTTTCTCTTTATTCTCTTGTATCTTTCTTTTCGCTTATGTAGTTAGCTTTAGTATAAGTTTATTCCAGTTTTTCATTGTACGCTGTACTATTTCTTTGTCTTAATAAAAGATGAATTTATTTCTTTGTAAATACTTTTCCTTTCGGCAGCAACTACTTTGTGAACGGGTGCGCTATGTATGTATCTTCCTTTAGTGATGCTTAAAGCAGGAAACTTTGAAACAGAACCTTACCAATTGAGATAATCGGCTTAATGCCCCGTAATGCATGCGCGGCGACCGTCCAAGAACGATAAATACTAAATATTTCATCCGAGAGGGTAGCCGAGCAGCGAGGGACTTTAACTGTGTTTTGACAACGTATGGCCCTATATTGCAGTTGCACCAATTCCCTTAGTACTGAGAATCCGAGGGTAGGTTGGGGAATCCATGCAGTCCTGGGATTAGCCCAACTACCAAATGGGGAATTCTTTCTCGGGGTAGATTCTAAAGGCCATCTAACATCCAGGTTGTGTCCAAACCCCGTATTGTCTCTTCTAAGTAGTTGGTTTCCCCAGAGGCTTGAGTCCGAGGACCATACAAGGCCTTGGTTCTGTCCAAAACTTGTATTTCTTCTTCTAAGTAGTTGGTTTCCCCAGAGGCTTGAGTCCGAGAACCATACAAGGCCTTGGTTCTGTCCAAAACTTGTATTTCTTCTTCTAAGTAGTTGGTTTCCCTAGAGGCTTGAGTCCGAGGACCATACAAGGCCTTGGTTCTGTCCAAAACTTGTATTTCTTCTTCTAAGTAGTTGGTTTCCCCAGAGGCTTGAGTCCGAGAACCATACAAGGCCTTGGTTCTGTCCAAAACTTGTATTTTTTCTTCTAAGTAGTTGGTTTCCACAGAGGCTTGAGTCCGAGGACCATACAAGGCCTTGGTTCTGTCCAAAACTTGTATTTCTTCTTCTAAGTAGTTGGTTTCCCCAGAGGCTTGAGTCCGAGGACCATACAAGGCCTTGGTTCTGTCCAAAACTTGTATTTTTTCTTCTAAGTAGTTGGTTTCCCCAGAAGCTTAAGTCCGAGGACCATACAAGGCCTTGGTTCTGTCCAAAACTTGTATTTCTTCTTCTAAGTAGTTGGTTTCCCCAGAGGCTTGAGTCCGAGGACCATACAAGGCCTTGGTTCTGTCTAAAACTTGTATTTTTTCTTCTAAGTAGTTGGTTTCCCCAGAGGCTTGAGTCCGAGGATTATACAAGACCTTGGTTCTGTCCAAAACTTGTATTTCTTCTTCTAAGTAGTTGGTTTCCCCAGAGGCTTGAGTCCGAGGACCATACAAGGCCTTGGTTCTGTCCAAAATTTGTATTTTTTCTTCTAAGTAGTTGGTTTCCCCAGAGGCTTGAGTCCGAGGACCATACAAGGCCTTGGTTCTGTCCAAAACTTGTATTTCTTCTTCTAAGTAGTTAGTTTCCCCAGAGGCTTGAGTCCGAGGACCATACAAGGCCTTGGTTCTGTCCAAAACTTGTATTTTTTCTTCTAAGTAGTTGGTTTCCCTAGAAGCTTAAGTCCGAGGACCATACAAGGCCTTGGTTCTGTCCAAAACTTGTATTTCTTCTTCTAAGTAGTTGGTTTCCCCAGAGGTTTGAGTTCGAGGATCATACAAGGTCTTGGTTCTGTCCAAAACTTGTATTTTTCTTTTATTTATTTATTGATTTAATTTCCAAAGGTTAGCCCCTTGACCCAGGTGGGGAGGGGTTAGCTTGATGTTGGAAGCCCCTAGACTTGCCCGTGCCCTTGGCACTGCCAGGCATAGCTCCTAGTGGAAACTTATGTTGGAACAACAACAACATGTCGCTGGAAATGAAGGCACCCTCGCAGACCTTTGCTTGACAAAGGCTCAACTCCGCTGCCGCCTGAGCCAACACGCAAGCCTTCCCACAGACGGCGCCAATTGTAGGGACACGATTTATTTAACGGCACAAGAATGACGTTGGACTCGTATGCAAAGGGCCCCAACAATATGATTTGTAGAGAGTGGGCTTGAAAGGCATGACCTTGGGCACAGGTGGACGGTTTAATCGTGGCGTCTATGGAAGTTCTTATATGGGCGGGCTTGGCTTGACTAGCTAAGCCCTCCATTAGTACGGGTTGTAGGACTTAAGTCCTTGGACGCTGGTCGAGGAGCCTTATATCCTTCCCTTTCTCCCCTTTACTGGGGGAGGGAGTCCCCTTTCTTCTTCTGGGGGGTTTTTCCTTTTATACTAATGTTTGTTTCCCCCTTTAGAGTCCACGTGTAAGTTTCACTTTTCTGGGGTGCAAACCTGTCCTGTCAACCCATACCTAGAATGGTTTTGGGTCGTTGGGAAGGTTAAAGGGTATGGTTTAGAGTATGGACTTGTCAGATACAGGGTTTTGTATTATGATGTTGATAGTTTTTTCCCTTGCCCTGCCCCTACACTCAGTTTGCCCCTTTCTTCAGGTATTTCGTGAGGTGCCGAGCATGAGGTCGTCCTCGGCAATGGCTCTTCTCGGCTTAGGTCCTGGGCCCTAATGCAGAGTGGGCCTGGCCCGCAAATTCTCTACCCCCACATATTTCATTTCCGAAAATTTTCTTTTCACTATAGCAGTCATAACAAGAATACTTTAATTTATTATTAATTAGTTTTTGTCTTTACTTTTTATAATTATTTTATTTAACTATTCAACTCAATTTGACAGCTTATTTGCCTTTGTAATTTATCGGAAAAAAAAAATTTTATTTTGTCCATATCATTACTCTATTAAGATTTTTGTTGTTGGCCGGGCTTATCTTTTTGTTTAAAAATAGCATGATAATAGCTGGTATTGAATAGGTTTGTTGATGGGCTTTCATTTAGGACGTTCAAATTTTTATTTTAAGGTGGTAAAAACAAAAAATTTATATTAATTTTTTTTTTCCAAGCCGGTTGTGAATGTGACGCTGCCACTGTTTCATGCAGTAGTACTGAGTAATTATTATTATTTAGAAAAAGTGGTTATTATAGAATTATCTATAAATATCTTATTCATTGAATGTGTCATCAATGAAAATGAATGATGTTGTAATGCATTATAAAACAAAGATGTAAACTTTTTTTTTTGACAGTCAAAGATGTAAACTTTAAGGTTCTGTGTCATGGATCTAGTCCTTGGAGTCGACTCTTTTTGTTTTTCGAAAACATTTTTTAACAAAAGGTTAGAAAGGAGTCGTTCCATGTTAATATCTTTTGTCCTTCTCTTCTCGGTTTTTTTTCCCCCACACAATATTTCAAATTTTGACACTCTTCAAAAAAAAAAAAAAAAAAAAAAAAAAAAACGAAGAAAGGATTTTAGCTACTCTCAGAAGCATTATATATAACTAGTTTCATCTTTGTTTTATTTATCATAAGAAATGATTGATTCAATATAACCCATTTTATTATTCAAAACATGTAAAAATAGGTCATTTTAAATATATACCACTGTTAATTTCTTTAAGACATTCTTCATTTTTTCCATGTGTGTTAAAATACTTAGTATACTAAAAAACAAAATGTAAAAATATGCATCCATATAGCCTGCTTCATGATATACCATACTTTATACACTAAGAGTGATCTATAATTTGGTTTACATACTTAGAAATCATAGCGCCATTCATTACAATCTAGTTGATGCCAAAGAGAACACAAACATCATAAAAAACTTTCACAAGGAAATGCCAAAGAGAATGGCATCTTCTTCTCTCGCTCCATAAGTTATAGCTAGATGGAGCTAATAAACTTCTGAACTTTTTCAGCATTCGCAGCATAAGATAAGTAGTTCCTTTGAAACTCTTTGAATTGCATGGAACCATAGAGTGGGGGATTGTCTGCATTTGTAAGAGCTTTTGCAGGTTCTATAAGGTCATCTTTAGAAGGATAAATAAAGAAGGCAGCCGATGTTCGAGGAACACTTGAATTTGTGACTGCTCGATGTTCAGCACCCTTGAGCTCCCCATTGCTGATAATCTACAACTCATATATGATCAAGACACAATGGAATTTGTCATGCTAAAACGTCTATATGACCAAATAGGTTACAATGATTTTTAGGAATTGGAAATTCAAAGATTG
The DNA here is from genome assembly GCF_932294415.1 of Quercus robur. Classification (NCBI taxonomy): domain Eukaryota; kingdom Viridiplantae; phylum Streptophyta; class Magnoliopsida; order Fagales; family Fagaceae; genus Quercus; species Quercus robur. Next base: position 41,426,133 of record NC_065542.1, read on the forward strand.
ATTATTTGGTTCGACTCCAGAACCAAAATGATGGAGACAAAAAAAAACCAGAAGTTTCATTTCAATTATTGTTGTTGGTAGATTTTAATTATAAATGATTTAGGTGTCAATCGAATAAAATCAGCCCAAAGGAGAAAAATTAAAGGCAAAAAAAGGATGAACATGCAAGGAGCTTTGTATGAAGGTTATGAAGATATGTTGGAGAATATGAGCAAACACTATTTTTTTTTATGTTTAATTTCTATAGTATCCAAGTACAAGAAAACGAATTACTACTAGAATAATTATTGATTTACATTATACACATTATACATAAAAATGTAAAATATTTTACACATTTATTTAGTCTATAATATAAATCTTATGCAATATATGTAAACTATTAATTTTCCTTTCTACTAGTGTAGCTGTTTTATGACAAAGGGTATAATATCAATTTTTATTATAGTACTACAACAAGATATGCCTGTAGTTGTTTCTAAAAAAAAAAAGAAAAAGATGTACCTGTAGTACATAGCCAACGTTAATAACGAAGGCATGAGGAACAGGCTCAACAAGAATCCATTCATCGCCTTTGCAGACTTGAAGTCCATTTTGTTCTTGAAATAAAATGGTGATGAGGCTAGGGTCTCGGTGTTTGGCCAATCCTAAGGTCAAGCTTGGATCTGGGCATGGTGGATAGTGATTAACTAACAGTACAGGATCTCCACTGTGTCCACCACTGAAATAACCAGTGTCAAGTCCAAGTCCTTCACAAATCAGATTCAAAATTTTCTCACCCAACTTTTTCAATTCTACCGCATATTCCTTAACAACCTCTCTAAGCATTGACAATAACAGCACGATTAGTTTTTACAAACATTACAAAACCAAATCATTAAATTTCTTGTAAGTTCTTATAAACAACACAAAACCAAAGTCATTAATTTCTTGTAAAAGTTCAAATTTGTGACTTTTTTACCGGTATCTAATTGGCTTTCTAGGCCAAAATTGCATGTATTCCTCCAAAGAATGACAAGGGTGCGTTAGTGCATCCCTCCAGTAGTGAAATTCCTCTTTTGAAAAATTTTCACTGCTGGTGTAGAACTTGCAGCTTCTATTAGGGTCCTTGGAACATTCACTAGCCTTATCCTCTGGACGCATGGCGTGGAATTCTTTGAAAACAGCCATTGTGTCATCCATTAATTTCTTGGAAACTCCATGGTTGATTACCTGTTTTTGGAGTTTTTGAATGGAAGTATATGGTTTAAATAATCATGATGGGAAATAAAAATAAATTTACACACAAAAAAAAAGGAACATATTTATATACAAATTAGACAGATTCAAGAAAATGACACTATTATTCATTTAATCATATAATAAACATCATAAAAAATGATTGTGCACACGCGTGACCTTTGTACATATCTTGTTCCAGAATGCTAATCCCAACTACAAAAAATATTCACAACTTTCAGACCATAACATATAACACATCACCATAAACCATTCGTTATCATCTCATGGAATCAATATTGAAGTTCTTTAGGTTTTGGAATATGAAGGAAGGGACTAAAAAAACTACTAAAAGATCACTTCTCTCTCAAAGAATTTTTAGAAATTTCTACTTGGTTTTCCTTTCATTTTCTGAGAAGATAATAGAAAGGAAATAGAGAACCATAAAAGAAAAAAGAAAAAAAAAAGATTTAGTTTTGAACCTGGAAAAATCCAAACTCTTTTGTAGCTTTCAAAACATCCTGAACAACATGTGTTTGATCATAATAACCCTCAAGATCAACGACTGGAATGGTTTTGCAAGTATCAAAAAAGAGTTTCCCAGGTCTCTTTTCTAGTGGGTGCACATAAGACTCAGGTACATGTGAAACATCAGGCCAACTTGAAGGGGGTTTCTGATCCATGGTCTTCATGTCAACCTCTGAAGCAGAATAATGGGCTTTAATGGTATAAAGCAAGGAAGGTTGATTGGTTAAACTTGGCTTATTAGCAAAACACTTGCACGTTTGCCCTTTATATAATAAGCCATCCACTTGCATGGACTAATTATATAATAATATTATTAATTAATAATAACAACCTTTCTCTAATCATAAGATTAATTAATAACAATAATAATCACAATACCGTGGACCAATTCCTTGTACTTAAGAAATCAAAAGCTTTTTATTTTCTATGCAAAATTGAGCTTTCAAGACAGAAGACATGCTTAAAAAGCTCTTGTTGCTTGTTTTAGAAACCTGAAGGTATATTGACCAAAATTATTGGTTAGTTTTTGGTTACCAATTAGATTCTTATTTGAAAATTAATTATACTGACCATCACCGGCCAGAAAGGTAGAAACAGACAGGTCCAATTAAGTTGCGTTTCAAGACTTAGTGTGCCTTTTTTTTATCATTTAGAAGAAAAAGTCTTTTACTAAAAATAATTAAGCTTTAGAACTTGCACACAATAAAATTGTTTTTAAAAGGTGCTTGTGGACTTAAAATCTTAAGCTTATTATCAAACCGTTGAAGAGTAGCAGCTCTAAATCATATGGTATTGAACATGCATCGAGATAGATTATTCATAAATAAAAAGTGAACATCAAGGTAGACTAGTAGAGATAAACTTGATACTGTTGGACTAAATTCATGCTGATATATATCCTTAAGATGGTCATGATGAAAATGTAAGAAAGAGTAAAAGAATATTGATTCTTGGTCATTGTGATAATCTGTAGGGGCGCACCTCGCTAATAGTACAGTTTTATCACCAACAAGATTAATTCTTGCCTTCTTTGGAAGTAAAATACAAATGAATTCATACAAAGAACAAAGTTATACAAATGAATGGGAAGTCAAACAAGGAACCATTATATATATTAAACATGTTTTCACACCTGTAATAGCAAGCAGGCTCCATAAAAAACTCCGAAGAATTAATTATAATTTCCCTATTATTCAATAATTTCTTCCAGAAAAGATACATTAAAAAAAAAAAAAATCTCACGATTAAAGATGATGCAAAACCAAAGCAAGCAATTCAAGTTAAGGTTAGGGAAATATTATAACTACTAGAAAAATATTAGTTTAATCCTAAAGAGGTTTCCCATTAGTATTAATTTTGTCCATGCCATGAGTAACCTGCATATTCTTGCAATATAATTGCAACTGCTTGGTATTTTTTCTTCTTAGCGAATCATTTATGCATGTGAGCTGCTTCTTATAACAGGCAAGCTTGCAAGAATTATGATACTTTTTTTCCTTAAGGTCAACTTATTGCAAGTAATTCATTTTTGGTGACTCACTCTAATCAAATATTGGCTTCACATGCATGTGTTTTTGGAACCTATTTTACTTTTTAGATTAGCATCAAAAACCATGTTGAAGCAAGTTGCAAACCAGTCAGTTTTCAACCCCTACCTGAAATCCAAGCAACAGCAAGAAAATAGACTTGAGAAACTCAATTTTTCTTCCATGCAAAACAAATCCAGTGGTTTAATCTAAAATATTTTAGAAGATTCTGATCAACCCATTACCATTCAACAGATTTTGAAATGCATAGTGATCTGATGATTTGCAATCATGTGAAGGAGATTAATTGGTTGATTGCTTTAGATATTTAGTTTCATTTTGTTTTGAGGAGTGTATTGTGGATTTTCTTCCCCTTCTAAATTGGTTCAGTTTTGAGTATGTAGATTGTTATATCTATTAAAGATTTTGGTGTTTTAGTGATAATATTATCTTTTGGGCATAGCAAAACACTAAAAAATTTTCAATCATTGGAAGAAGTATATAAAATTTTCAGTACTCCTTACCTTGCAAAGGCAGTGGTTTGCTTATTTGCTAGTCCTGGACTTCTGTGGTTGTTGTTGCCAAACCGAAGTATATTATAAGCTAACGGAGATTTAAACAAATGTATGGATCTCCTCTCCTCTCCCACTTTAAAGTTTTTAATAATAAAATAATATATATACATTAAAGTTTTCATGGGTTTGGCGCCCCCCACCTCCCCTATAAAAAAGGAGTTGCCCTAAACAAGTTTAGGCGGTTGCTTTCAGGAAAAAAGAGACTTTGTGATCCAGTGGAATCAAGTTTATCTTTGTCTACCTAAATACGTATCTATTACTTGTTTAAATTATTTGTGAACTTTTGGATGGAGATCACTAATTATCAATAATATCAATTATTTATGAATAACTATCATTCCATTTTCTGTAAACTAAGAGTTTAATTTTCTGGTCTTGTTTTTGCTCTTTTTTTTTTCTTTTCTTTTTTTTTTTTATTATTTATTATTGTTGCTGATCATGGTGCTTCAAGAAATAATTAAGGGAGAAATTTAAATAATAATAATAAGAAGAAGAAGAAGAAAGAAGAAGAGAATGACTATATTAGTATTGGGAGTGGTAATATAACCCAATATACCGAGTAAAAATTTTTAATTAAAATTTTATTTTGTTAGATTCATTCCAACTAAATTCTTGAGTCATTCATGGGACCGAATTTAGGTCTAGGCCTAAGATCCCATTACAAAAGGAATTATGGGTAGATATTTACAAAGAGATGTTCTTTTTATACTTAGAGAGAGAGAGAGAGAGGTGTCATGGACATAAAACTTTTGGTTTTGTTATTTTCAAGTAGCGCCCATGGACATAAAACTTTTCGGTTTTGTAATTTTCAAGTAGCAAGTTGTGATAGAGTAACATTTATTAGTATAAATTACTAACAGTAGGTGGGCCCCCTACTATCATCATATGGATGGGATATACCATGCATCCAGTGCATGTATCGTCCCTCTCACATAGAGGTGGACCCCACATATGTGGAGTCCACCTCTATGTGAGAGAAAAGAAATATACACCAGTTACATGGTGTATTTTCTCCACATGGCCCCCTACTAACAGGAAATTTATTCGCATATAAATTATAACATTTCATCTCCATAGTTGTGAAAATTTTTAAGCCTTCAAAATATTGGACTAATAGAAATCTAACACAATCGAAACCCTACACTGTTTTCAAAGAAAAAAAAAAATTGAGATAGCACTCTAGATCAATTATGTCACAAGAAGATTAGTGTGTGTTTGACATTATCTTATTTAACTTTTTGCTAAAAGTGTGCTAAACTATATTTGTACTTAAAAAAAAAAAAAAATGAGATTTTAAAAAACTATACATAAAAGTTACAAACTAAAAGCTGGACAAAAAAGCTAATGCCAAACATACACTAACTAGATTATTAATTGAAAAAGAGATGTTAGCAAAACCTAAACACAAAAACTTAATTAGCAACTTTGCAAGAAGAGTGGTTTTTAAATTAAAAAAACTTAATACAATAATTTAAATAAATATTATTTTATCAGTCCTCATCATTTACAGAGTTAATTAATCACGATGCTTCAACTGAAATTTGAGGAATAAATGCTACCTCTTTGGAACATATATCCATGATTAAGGTTTGATTTGTTTTTGCATAATATTGTTTGCCTCTCTCTCTCTCTCTCTCTCTCTCTCTCTCTCTCTCTCTCTCTCTCTCTCTCTCTCTCTCTCTCTCTCTCTCTCTCATGTTAAATCGTTGATCTTGATTTGCTTGTCCCAAATTCTCTGTCAACATGTTTTTAGTTTTAAGTAATTTATAATTTCTTTTTAATGGTGCTTACTTTTATATATATATATATATATATATATATATATATAAAGGGTTGGGTTTAAGTTATACCTGATATAACTCTAAAAAATGTTACACCACCCAATAACTTGTTAATGAATTTATATTTTGAAAATTCTACCGTAGATTACATGTTCCATATGTTCTAAACATGTATGCCAATTTTCATACCAATCGAATGTTATTTATCATTCGATCCATAAACTCATCTTTTATGTATTATTTTAAACTACAAAAATTCGAATTTACACAATTACACAATTCATAGATGACATGACTATTGATTTTTGATCACCTTGAAATTTTGTAAGCATGAAGAATATACAAAGATAATGTAATCCAACGGTCAATTTGTCAAAATTCACATCCAATTAAAAAATATTGATTGGTGTAACATTGTTTAGAGTTATACTAGGTGTAATTTGAACCCAATCTATATATATAGACTCAAAATTTGTGTGACAAAACGTATTCAGGTAATAACCTTTTTTAGAACAAGTTTTTAGTGTGACGAAATCGGTTAATTTGATCTAGTGTTGGTTGGAATTTTTTGTGTACATTGTTATAGATTTTTGAAATTTTGCTATGTGAGCATCCACAACCGGTTTTGCTATCTCATCTTATTTTACAATCTTAAAAAGCTACTTTATCAATTATACTATACCATTTTACAATACACCCAACATCCCAAAACTCTTTTTTTTTTTTCCATTTTATTTAAATATTCTTTTTTATTCCTTTTTTTTACTATTTTTTTTCTCTTCCTTTTCTTCTCTTTCTCCCTCAACCTCCAACATCGGCCACAACAAAACAAACAATCACCACCACGCCACCACTACCCTCGGCCCAACAAAATCCCACCGGAACCAAAAACCCAAAATAAATAAATAAATAAATAAAAAACAAAATAAAACCCTCCAAGTACCCACTGCAAACCCAGCAAACCCATAACAACCCAACCAACCAAACGACGGCCACCAAACCCAGAAACCGGCCACCGTGTCAACACCAGCAAACCCACCAAACGCCAGTCTCTATGCCAATCTCCACATTGGTCTCCATGCCGATCTCCACCGCACTGACCTCCAGCTACCACGCCCATCTCTGTCGCGCCACCAGCCTTGCCACCACGTCAATCTAGAAATCCGATCTGACGTGAGCTCTGATCTGGCACAAACTCAACTGAGAGAAGCTTGACAATGGTGAGAGAGAGAGAGGGGATGAGAAAGAGAAAAGGAAGAGAGAGAAAAGAAAGAGCAAAAATGAGAGAGAAGAGAGAAATTGTCAGGTAAAACGTGGAGAGAGCATTAAATTTTTTTATTTTTTTTTAATACCATTCAACTACAGTACCATCTTACATTTGAGATGGTACTGTAGTTAAATCTCAAAAAAAATTTGGCTTTTCCCATATGGCCTTCCGGTTGTTGATCAATTTTTGGGCATGTATGCCAAATGTACTTTACATTTGGCATATAACAGGCCCATCGTTGATGCTCTTAGACGTTGGTATTGTGCATATTGTGATCTTTATATTAGACTGTGTAAGATTCGGATATTTTAGAGGCTACTAGTGTGGATTTTCCTTCAATTTTTGCTATTTTGTGAGATGATACTATGTTAGATGATGGTATTCTGGTTGTTGTGTTCATTATGTTATTTTAATGTGTGATATCAAATTATAGTTGAGGTTAGTAGTGTAGATTTTGTCTTTAATCGTCAGTATTGTCTTCAATTGTTAATTTTGTCTTCAATATGTTTCTATTTTGTGAGATGATATGAACTATGTTACATGATGGTATTCTGGGGGTTGTGTTCATTATGTTAGATTGTGTGATATTAAATTTAGAGGTTAGCATTGTAGATATATTTTTTTTAATGAGAATACTGAATATTTTTAACGTACACACAGAGAGGGGGAGGAGGTCTATATAGATTTTGTCTTTAATTGTTAGTATTGTCTTCTCAAAAAAATAATTTGTTACTTTTATATTCATATAAAAAAAATAGGAACATTTATTAATATTTTGTATGAGCCAAATGCTAGAAAATAGTTTTAAGGGCACAATCAAGCACCAAAAGATAAGTAGTTTTATAAAATAAATATTCTCAGCTGAGAACATTTTCCTTCAAAAAAATATTTATGTCATAACAAACAAAGCTTATGTGAATGCATAATCATAAATGAGTGATTACAGAAATATTACAAATTTTATTATATAAACCTTACAAAATGGTGTGCTAAATATAAAACTCATATGAAAAAAACATTTTAGGTACAAAACTAAAAATTAATTAAAAAACTTATTTATTTTTTTGATAATCTAAAAAAATTATTTATTGTGTTATTTATGTGACACCAATCACGTCCATTAGGGTAAAACTTATGTACAATACATTATATTCCCCAATTAAATTCAAATGAATAGTTGCATTGAATTTAATTATATGTAGAAATGGTAATATTTGTACTTTATTAGTTAATACAACTAGGTGTTTGAAGATTCTAAACAAGCATTCCATTAAATCTATATAAAAAAAAAAAAAATACAAGCATTCTATAATCAAATTAGTAGTACATTTAGCATTTTCTAATATAAAAAATTATACTAAAATACTATAATAAATGTGTATTCTCTTATCTCACATGAATGATGAATTTTAATATTAATTTAATTAGTGAGACTAAGGGTCCATTTGATTAGATATTTTAATTTGAAAGTTTAAAAGTATGTTTGTAAAACCCAAAACTTTGTTTTACAACATCAAATGTCTTGAACTTTTCTTCTCGGTCTGTCAAATACCATAATTGGTCCAATCAAAAACTTGTGACTCCCCCTACATTTAGAGATAGAAAGTTTATGATGAAGGTGACAGTAATACAAAGAATCTAACTTTTTCTCAGGAAAGGAAAAAAAAGAAAAAAGAAAAAAAATCTAACTTGAAATAATAAATGCCAACTCTTTAGGACGTGATCAAGACTAGTATTTTAATTTTTAATTTTTTTATAAATAAAATGCACACATTAATGCATATATATATATATATATATATATATGTTTTAAATTTTTTTGGTGTGTCAATGTCAGAATTTTAGCAAATATTCGTGATTCCCCCTAAATTTAGGTTAGAAAGTTGTGGTAAAGTTTACAGTATAAACATATAATGCAAAACATCATGATTAATGCGCTTGTCACGTCCATCTCATCTCGAATGGTTAGTCTTCTACTTAACTTGTGTGTGTGTGTGTTTTTTTTTATAGGACTTGACTTGTGTGTTGAACTTACCGTGTGTGTATATATTTATATAGTTTTAACTTATAACACTTGATTTTAATGAATGATTGTTCAATTGTTTTTTTTTTTGGTGTGAGCATTGAACTCCAAATTTTTTATTTAACCATAAAAAACTTTATCAATTGAGTTAGCTAGAATATAAAGTTTTATCAAAGGTAGCTTGATGCATTTGGCCCATGACCCACGGTCTGACCCAGAAGCCTAACGGCCTACTAGGCTAATGAGTGGCTCAGCCAGTTGTTATTGAGACTCATGAGTAGTCCATTAGCCCAATAGGTTAGGTCGTGAGCTAATTTTTATGACCATGGACACCCGATGGGCTAGCCTAGTAGCCAGTCTGTTGGCCCAACTCATTGCCCAACCCAATAACTTAGAATTCATAACAAAAATATATAGAAGGTGTATAAAAGATTAATCTTGAGACATTATAGAGGAATTTCTTAAGAGAACTCCCCCAAGTGCCAACCACTAAGATACTTAAAATGCTAACCACTAAGATACTTAAAATGCTAAAGTTTACTAAATATATATTTTTCTAGTAGTTTAGTAGCTTTGAACTAACCATTTGACAAGATTAAAAAAAAAAACATTTAAAGCCTTAATAAAAAAAATTAAATAGGTTTCCATCAATAAAACAAAGAGTTAAATAGATTTGACTATAAAAAAAATTGTAATTAAGAATTAAATTCTTTGATTTTTTTCATTTAAAAAAAATAAATTAATTATTCTCTTATAAAAAAAACTGATTATTTCCTTATAAAATAATAAAATAATATGCTAACACAAGCTCATGGGTAGCCTATTAGGCCCAACCCAATAGCCCATCCTGCTAAAGACAAAATGGGCATTGCCCATTGGCTTGTTAATTAGTTAATAGCCCATTATGCCTAACCTATTGTGCCCATTGCCAAGTAAAAATGGGCTGGGCCAGCCTGACTTGGCCCACTAATGACCCTTACATTTGGGGTCTAATACAAAAACTAAATTAAGGTATTTTATATATTTAAATATGATTTTTTAAAAAACAATTAAATATTATTGAAACTCTATTCTTTAATTTTGTTTAGAAGCAAATTACTAATTAAAATTTGTGTATTCTTGTTTTACTAAACATGTAGGACCACATAGAATTTTTTTATTTTATAGAAATTTTATAGACACAAAAAATGTGATAAAACTTTTCACAATTGTTAACGTGGAAAATTGATAATGGTAAGTGAAAAAGTGATGTTAGTAGTGGACCTTGATATGAACTAGTAAAAGCTTGGTAACTCAGCTATTGTGAAATATATTGTGAAATTTTTTTGTGTATGTAGCATTTTTTTATATATTTTATTTTTAGAAGTGTTATATCTACAACATTTTTCCTACAAATTGTAGATGTTAAGTTGTATTGTAGGTGTTAAATTGTTATTGGTTTTAATTTGAAACTACAACTGAAATTACTTTTTTTCCAACTCAATAATAGCTGGAAACAACCTGCCATTTAGAATTTATTGTGAAAATGTTGTGGGTGTAGCATTTTTTTCTTGTTTTTCATTTGATAAAAATTATTATTTTATTTATTAACTTATTTGGACTTAATTAATACTATTACAATAAAAGAAATAACTTTATTAGTTAAAATTTAGGAACCTTTTTTTTTTTTTTACTTGGAGTTCATTTAAGACAACTTATTTAATTGAAATTGATTTTTTTTTTTTTTTGTTGAAAGTACTATAAATAAAAGTAAAAGCTAAATGAAATGGTATAGTAAGACTCGTAAATAGTAACAAAAAGTACAGTGAGATTTATAAATAGTAGCAAAAATAAACTAAGTAGTAAAATAAGTTAAATAGTAAAATAAGTTGACTCTAAATTCACTCCCAAACGCAACCTTAGAGGCCTTAGGTGACCATCTTGTTTGTCTATACTATAGAGCTGACCTTGAGTTTCATTATATACAAATACAATCACAATAAATATATAATAATAACTACCATAATTATTAATTCATTTTTTTTTAAAGGAAAGAAAGAAAAAGCACTTTTCTGTTTCCCTTTTCTTTATGTTTTATGTGTGGGGAAGTTCATATGTTGAAAAATTCAAAATCCCCAAGATTTGTATTATTGAGACTCAATGGTGGTATTTGTTACAAAAACAAAATACACAATATCTACAAACCAAATGTTTTGATGAAATTGATGAGAAATAAGAAGATATGTTTCTGTGTGTTCTTTTTTACTAGCTTGTAACCCCATGCATATATATGGATATACTTAAAAGATAACATAATATAATTAAAATATTATTGATAGTTATTTTTATATTTTGTTAACTCTTTAAAAAGTTTTGTAAGAATATTATTAAGTAGAAAAGGTAAATTATCCATTTTTTTATTACTTCTTAATTTTTGTTTTTGTGAAGCACTTTCTTTTTACGGTTTATTAATTCTAGATGTTTTGGTTTTTGTACTTAATAACTTACTTGGATTAATATTTATGATATGGTTCCACATTTGACTCTAAAATTAAGAAATAAAACTCTTTCTTACTTTTTTTTTGAAGGGGAAATAAAACTCTTTCTAAAATAAATAATTTAGGACATATAGCACAAAATTGGACTTCAATTGTAGAATCTAATTGGATTCTCTCTCTCTCTCTCTCTCTCTCTCTCTCTCTCTCTCTCTCTCTCTCTCTCTCTCTCTCTCTCTCTCTCTCTCTCTCTCTCTATATATATATATATATATAACACCACATATAAGTGAAAAATTCTATCAATTTCACAAATGAACCCTTAGCCCTTTATATAGATAACTAAAGAGTACGAAACTAAGAGATACAACTTTTTGGCAATAAGCTAGATTAGGCTCACTATTTGGCATATTCTATTTGGGTTTTGACTTGGCCCAATATTTCTAATATCATAATTCCCCTTAAACTTTGAAATCGAGCAATTTTATTTTAGAAATGAAAAAAAAAAAAAACACTCATATTCTCTCTCTTAAACATATTTTTTGATTCTTAGAATATTTCATTGTGTGATATTTAAAATAACCTCAACTAAAAATAAAAATACCTAAAATGTCAAACTTGGGTAAATTACTCTCAAATTTACTTCTGTTAGTAATGTTGCTTATGTAACTAATGGAATAATGATTTGACTTTTTTTTTTTTTAATGGCCTAGCATTTCTTTTCTTTTTTCTATGCTATTATTTAAGAGGCTTCTTTTGTTTGGATTCCTCAATTTAGATGCCCAAAATATCTTCAAACTCATTAGTTTCTAAGGTTTAAATCATAGGATTAGACATGTAAAATTGGTAATTTAAAAAATCCTAATTTTTAGCTAAATTAAAAAAAGAAAAACACTTTTTTTCTCCAACATCCACTTTTCTCTTTCACGTTAGTTTTCCAAATTTTTTTTTTTTGGATAACTTTCCACTTTTTTTTTTTTTTTGGATCAAACGATTTTCAACTTTTTTAATTAACAAAATCATTTTTTCCTCTTTTTTTACCGATTAGATTTACCATATTTCAATCCTAAAAAATTGCTTTTAATTTGCCAAACACGTTTTCCACTTATACAATTACTAAACTTTTTTTTTTTTAATTTTAATTTTTTTTACAACAAATTGTAAACCAAATTCTCTAATAAAGTAGAAAAAAAAAATGCACTTTCTTTTCATCTCTTTTTTATCCTGTAACTATTTTGTTTTTACGTGGAAAGAAGAAGAGGATGTCAAAAAGAGATTTGGCCAATGGGGAGAGAAAGCAAATCTTGACCATTCTTCTTTTCTGTCGCCACTCTAGAGTTTAGATCTAGAGCCATTTCGAATCCACTCATCTACTTAACCTTGTTAATTAGTAATATCCTCTCATCAAACAACCTCTTTTTTTTTAGTCTCTTTAATATCTATTTTCTTTTAATTTTACAGTACTGGTTCATCTTTTTATTTTTATTTTTTTATTTTATATATACATTTCCGACCATAATAGTAGTTTTAAATGGCAATTTATGTGAGAAAAAGTGTAAACCTCAAAGATAAGTGAAAAATATATTACACTAAACCAAAAAAAAAGGAAATCGTCGCACGCGCGAAATCACAAAAGTGAATTTACACGTAAGAAACAAACTGACCGGTTACAAAATTCAAATCAAAACTCCATTTGAAATCTGATATGTAAGATTCAGAAACCCAGAGAGAGTGACTGAACAGACCCAAGCCCTAGCCCTAGCCGCCTCCCTCCGACAGCCACTGACATCGCTCGCCGTTCCTTCCTCCTCCCCATCTCAGGTATTACACTTTTTCCTACGGTTGTGCAACCCAGTTCCATTTTAGATTTTACATATTCTGATATTCATGTATTTTAATTTGGACTAGTTTTCTCTATATATTTGATTCAAACTGCGCCAAAGCCAAATCCGAGTACAAGTATAGTATGCCACACATTTTGTATCTGATTTTGTGCAATTGCTGTATATCTGTCATTTACTTTTGATGATTTTTTTTTTTTTTTTTTTTTTTTGGGGGTCTTCGCGCTTTGCACGATTCGAATTTGTGATATTAATTTGATGCCTGAGTTAGCAATTGCTTAGTCGGATTTGTTCTTTAATTTATTCTCATTTTGATTCCAAGAATCGGTTGGTACATTTTATTTATGAATGAGGTTCTGCCAAATGATTGATACTGTCATTTTCATTTACGCTTGTCGGTGTTGAGTTTCTTGTAGTTTGTTTTATTGTAATTTTTCGATTTTTCCACGTCTACTATTCTATCTGTTTTGGTCGAGTTTGTGCAATTTATAATTGGCCTGTATCCAATTTGATTGGATTGGTGTAAAGGTGCATGTTGGTTTTGTCTAGTTTAATGTGAGGTTTGGTTGTTCTTTGCTTATGATGTTTGTTGCATTTAGTTTGAGTATATTCTCTCTTTTTCTTATTCTTCTGCTATTGGCTCGAATCGGTAAAATGTTGAGTTGTTGTTCTTGCTAATAATGTTTTGATGCGTTGGGAGAGTGTTAGTCCAAGGTTGTCCATATTTTAATTACTTAGTTTGTCTTTTGTTTATAGTATCATGGTTTGGGTCATGTTCTAGATCAAATTATGTGTGATTTTTGCATGACTCAGCAATGTTAGATGGCTTGTTTTCCACGTAAATTGGAACAAGAAATGTGTAATGCATATATAGTTTGTAGCTGCTACACATGGCGCTCAGACTTTCCCTTTCTCTAAAATACTCAAGTTGCTTTTTGACTTATTTATCAAGCTTGGTAGCTAGTCTATATTATCTTGCTCAAGCAGCTCCCCCGATCATAGAAAATGCGGTACCTCTTATAAAGAATGTTTTTTTAGTCTGATCATAGGTCTCTAAACAGCTAGTGAGCTCTTGTAAATTTGTAATTAACAGCCAATACGCACTGCCATATTTGGTGTATTAATTTATACAAATTTATTTGTGTGGGCTTTCTGATTATGTAACTTTGCTATTTTAACCAAATTAAACTGAATTTTGATTTTTTATTGACAGGTCCTTTTGGGAGATTTAGTGCTTATACAAGGTTCTATAATGAAGAAAGATGGTAGGAGTAGAATAAATTGGATCTTTGAGAACTTTGTTACTTTCCTCCGCAAATGTACTTTTCGTGTACTCTCTGTTGGTCCCATTCCTGAACATATTGCATACATCATGGATGGAAATCGTAGATATGCAAAAAAGCAGAATATGATTGAAGGGACTGGACATAGAGTTGGATTTTTGGCTCTCATGTCCATGCTTAAGTACTGCTATGAGATGGGTGTGAGATATGTAACAATTTATGCCTTCAGCATTGATAATTTCAAACGACGTCCTGAAGAAGTTCAATCTTTGATGGATCTGATGCAGGAAAAAATTGAAGGGTTGATGGAGGAAGAGAGCATTGTAAATCGCTATGGAGTTAGGGTGCACTTTTTGGGGGACCTAAAATTGTTGAGTGAACCTGTCAGATTGGCAGCAGAGAGGGCAATGGTGGCCACTGCCAATAACTCCAAGGCGGTCTTGTCAATATGTGTTGCCTACAATTCGACCAATGAGATTGTGCATGCCGTAGAAAAAGCATGTGAAGAAAAGTGGGAGGAGATTAGTTTACTGAATGCAAGTGGATCTGGGTATGGCTTAATAGGACTTGAATGTATTGAAAAGGATGAAAGGGAGAACCTTATTAAATTAATAGATATTGAAAAGCATATGTATGTGTCAGTTGCACCTGATCCTGATATCTTAATCCGTACTTCTGGTGAGACTCGCTTAAGTAATTTTCTTCTCTGGCAGAGTGCATACTGTTACTTGTACTCAACACCTGTCCTTTGGCCAGAGATTGGTTTTCGGCATCTCCTTTGGGCAATCTTGAACTTCCAACGGAATCACTTTTATTTGGAGAAGAAAAGGAAACAATTGTAAATCTTGCAGTGGGTGGTTACCTGCCTTTGGGACAACAATATGATGGTACCAGTTGATTCTTTTTCTTCAATCAAATTTTGTAACAAAATCAGATATGAACATGGACTGGGGCCTTTTTATTTTTTTTCAGTGTCCTTGTCCCGGTAGTTACTTGAGGAATGTAGAAAGTGTACGGATATTTTCTTTTAATACCATATGATGTGTTATGGTCTTCCAAATGTTTTAGATGATACATTGATGTATATAATTGCTATTGTCATTGTGAGGTCATTGTGACAGATGCTTTGATTGGAACAAAGGAAATCATTGCATTAATGTACATTCTTGTCTGGCATGCAATGACGACATTAAGATTTTGATGTTGTATTTACTTTACTGCAGTACTTTATTGGGAACAAATTATGCAATCTGGATGTGGGAACATTGAGGAAGGGGACCATGTTTACTATGATGTCATATATTGAGGCTAGCTAAGCATGTCTTAATGATTTCTTGTTATGCATTTTTTCAATGGTACTATCATTCTACAACTTGTTATAATTCATTTTTAAATTTTTATTTTTTATTTTTTTATTATTTTATAATGGAATTGATTAGCTTTTTCATCATCATCAGATTTTAAGTTCTTACTATCTATAATTGTAGGTTTGATTTACAAATATCTGTGCTTCTTGAAATTTGGTACAATGTTTTAATGAGAGCTATAAAAAAATTGTTAAATAATTGTGTTAAGAAACTGTTTTTACATCATACTTTATACCTCCTGAGCTAACAATTACCTTATTATTAGTGGGAAAAACAAACAATTTTTTTTGCTTTATTCAACATTGGTCTGCATCACAATTTGAGCATTCTTATTTGTTGGACAAACATAAAAATACTATCTCTGTAGGCTTGATTTGGATATAGGTTTTAATTTGTTTAATGCAATCCAACAGTGAATGGAGGGGCATACTTACCCTAGTACACCTTATAGATACAGAAATTTTGTTTTCCTTATCCAAAAAAAAAAAGAGAAAGATCCTAACTTATGGTTTTTAGGTCATGAAGTCTGTAAGAGTTATTGTCATGAGAAATGAAAATGTTTTGAAATTAAATATTTTTAAGAATTTATTGTGTTTGGTGGTTGACTAATGTACAATATCTCATTTGGAAGTTAAAATGAAAACTAGATATCATTGTTGACCACTACCATGCAAAGAACATGTGATGTGCATGGACCAGAAACCTTGGCGAAGGCCATAGAAGAGTTGGTCATGGTGTTGGCCCTAGTTGAAATCAGGTGGTATTGGTGTTTTGGTGGTGGGAATGGGGATGTGTACAGTGTGGTGGTGATTTTAACATGATACCACTCAAAGTGTGAGGTGGCGGAAAGTGTTGTTGGCAACTTAATGTTATGCATCAGCATCATTTTACTGATCTGACTGTTGAGACTCATCTGTAAATTGTCTTTGATTTTATTTATTTATTTATTTTTATTTATGTCTCTAGTTGCTTGAGTATTGGTTCTCTCACTATATGCAGTTTTTGCCATTTGGCAGTATACATGAGTTCATGTTGTATGTTTCATTTGGCAGTATACATGAGTTCATGTTGTATGTTTCAGCAGTGCCAATGATATTTAGGGAAATATCATTTGAATGAGTCTAACCCCATTGCAGATCTTGTTACCTTTTGGGTTGTCATTATTTATGCCTAATTGTAATCTATTGCATGTTTTCTATCAATAATCCCTCTTAGATCCCATTACGTTTATCAGTGTCTTAGAGTTCTTTTCTTGCTAGGAACATTAGCTGACTTGCTGAAACATTGGGATGCAAGTGCTGTGCTGCTATTTCAGACTAGGTAAACTGGCATCACTTGTAAAGCCAAAACAAAGTTCAAAGATTTGGAGGGGAGAAAGGAAAAGAGGGGAGGGGCGGGGGGGGGGGGGGAGGTTTGTGAGTCAGTGCACAAGTGTGTTCATTCTTTTTATTTTTGTTTTTTATTATATTTTTTCCTGGAGGGAGGGGGGTTAAAACCTGGTACATGCGTGTTTTTGTGGTTTTTAGGATGCAAGGACTGTGATGTTGGTTTAAAGAATATTTTGGACTGAAAATAAAATAGATTTGAAGGAGGGGAGAAAGGGGGGAGGTGTGTGGGTGGGTGCACAAGTGTGTTCATTCTTTTTATCATTATTAATTTTTGGTTTGGGGGGGGGGGGGGGGCTGCGTGGGTGTTGGGGGAAGGGAGGGGGTGGTTGGGGGTTTTAATACCAGGTGCATGTGCTTTTTGTGGCTTTTGCTGATGTTCTTTTTTCGTGATATATGGGTGCACTTTATTACTCTTATTTTTTCCCTCATAAAATTTGGGCTTCCTGCGTATTTCCAGCGCCTACTCAGCATAGTTAATTTTGGCAATTGGGATCAAGGAGCAAGGCTTTTTGCATCTCTACTGTTTTGCTTTTCTGTTATTGTCAATGGAAATCCAAATTTTTTCTTTGACAGCCGTAGAGGAATATGTCAAGGTGGCCCTCTTTCCCTATTGTTTTTCGTACTAGTTGTGGAGACTTTTAGTAGGTTGATGACTAAGGAGAAGGCAAGAGGTTTTATAGATGGTTTTTCTATGTCTTTAGGAAATACTAAGGCTTTGATGAAATGACACTTGCCTTTTGCCAATGATATTTTGATTTTTTTTTCTGTGTGATGCAGATGTCAATTAGATTCACCATTTGAACTGTATTATGTTATGGTTTGAGGCAATATATGGTATGAGGATAAATTTTACCAAAAAAGAGATGGTGCCTGTAGGGATGGTCACAGAGGCAGAGGTCTTGGCTAACACTCTGGGCTTTTTAAGTTCTCTTCTCTTTAAATGAAATATTTGGGACTCCCTCTTGGGGCTCATTTTAAAGCTAGCAATATATGGGATGGCATAATAGAGAAGATGGAAAAGAGATTGGCAGGTGGAAGAAACTTTATCTATCAAAGGGAGGATGCCTTACACTAATTAAGAGTACGCTCTTCATTCTCCCTACTTTTTGGTTGTATTTGTTTCCATACCTGTTAGTGTGGATAATAAATTGAAAACAATACAAAGGGATTTCTTATGGGGTTTTATTGGGGATGAGCATCAGTTCCATATGGTGAAGGTCTACAATGTGTAGCCTGATCCAAAGTGGGCATTTGGGTATTAGAGAATGAAGAACCTCATTTTTAACTAAGCCTTTCATAGTAAATGATTGTGGCATTATGTGGTAGAAAGGGACTCATTGTGGAGGAAAGTGATTGATCACAAATATGATACTGGTAGGGGTGATTGGTGTTCTGGCATTGTCAAAGCTCCTTATGGGTTGGTTTGTGGAAATATATTAAGTAAATGGTTGGAATAAATTTGCCTCTTAGATGCTGTGGGAGATGGCTCTAAAATTTTGTGTTGGAAGGATCATTGGACTAGCAATTGAATTTTCAGAAACAAATATCCTGAGGTTATATGGAGTCAGTTAATGGTCGGTTGCATTGAAAAGTTGCTTTTCATTAGAGAAACTCAAGATTGGGATATAGTATTGCTGGAACACTTTTTTGATGACCTTTTGTGCAATGGAGGTTGTCTAAACGGGAAGTGATGGATTGGTGTGGTTCTCATCAGCAAAGAAAGGTTTTCAGGTAAGAAGTTTCTTTTACGAGTGGTTAGTTTAGGGAATGCACGGTCTGTCCCCTTTCCTTGGCAGTATATTTGGAGAGGTAGAGCCTACCTAAGAGTGACTTTCTTCATGTGGACTGTAGCAGTAAGAAAATTTTTGACAACGGATAATTTATAATAGAAGGAAATTATGATTGCAGGCTGATGTTGTATAGTAAGTCCAATGGAGTCTGTGGACCATCTTCTTCTACATTGCCCTATTGCTATGGACCTGCGGTATGATGGTATCTATTACTATGCCTATTTCGTGTTATGTGTGTAATGCCCAGTTTAGTACTTGCTATGTTGGAGTCTTGGAAGGAGACATTTGGCGATCTAAGAAGTGGGGAAGCATTGGGAACAGGTTCTTTATGTTGCATGTAGTGCATTTGGAAAGAGAGGACTCTCCATACTTTTGAGGGGGAGTTATCCTTGCTTCACCGTAAGTTCCTCTTTCTGAACACCCTTTACCAGTGGAGTTCCAAATTCCATACTTTCTCCACGACTTCTTTCATGAAATTTATAGATGCTTTGCCTTTTAGTCTATAATCTCTCGCCCTTTGTATTGTTATTATATCTCTTTGCTTCTTTCTGTTTTTTCTTTGCTATTCTGTTGTATACATCCTACTTATAAGAATAGTGCTTTTAATAATTTTTATGTTACTTATAAAAAAAGTGGTGGATAGCAGTAATATTTTAGTCAAATATCTTCTTTGTCTTGCTCTTTATACAATAATCAGATTATGCTTTAACAGGATTCTTCTTTTGTTCAACCATATTAAAGGCTTTAACATTCCTGTACAATTGCAATCTGCATAATGAGTTTCAGCTGCTGATAATCTTTTATTTATTTTTTTGTCCCTTCTATTTTTAGCTAGGTTCATGGACAAGGAGAAATATGAAAGGGAACCCTAATGGAACAAAGTTAACTTCACTGAAATTTTCCTGAAGCAGAAGAATAAAAGATGCCTTCTTTAGCAGTCCGAACTCCAAAATAAGTCATAAGCAGACCAATCTTGAGGTTAGTCCTTTCCTCCTTAAATGATCTATAAGTCATTTAGTATCTGTTTCTTATGTGCTTTTTAAATTAATGCATATTGCATGTGATGTACAGATGAGTTTTGTGACTACAAGATTCCTCATAGGCACGTTATATTCTTTTTCATTGTTAGAATTCACATCATTGATTGTGCTTTTTTGGTTATTTAGATTATCAATTGTATGTGATTTTATTTTTCCTTGGAAAGTGATATCCATTGCTTTTTGAAATTCATCTTTTTTATTTTTTCAATAAACAATTTTCTTTATCTTTTATTAGTTAACACATGTAAAGAGTAGTAAATTGGCGTTATCAAATTTGCTTTGCATGTAGAATATCTTGTTTGACAAGACTATAAAATATCTCACTCAAAGCTATCAATGTGTTAGCGATTGGCATTATTAAAGTTGCTTTGCATGTAGAATATCTTGTTTGACAAGTCTACAAAAGATCTCACTCAAATCTATCAATGTGTTAGCGCTTTGTTCACTAATAGCTTAGTGTGTTTGGTTTGGCTTTTTCGGTAGAGCTTATTAGACTTTTATTTGCTTATATATAGCTTTTTAAAACCTCACATTATCTTGGTACTATTGTACTTTTACCAACTTTCAGCAAATTAGCAAAAAGCTACTCCAAACGCACACTTAGTTCGTTTTAATCTATAGATTAGGCATTTTTAAGCTTCACTTGAAATTTCATGTCATACTGAAAAAGGCAGCTTCCACCTCCAACATGATAATTTTCTTTTTAGATCATAATTAGCAGATCTATTGTTTGTCTTTTTTGTTATTTAAATGACTTGGTTGAACTTGATTAGTCTGTTCAAGGTTCATAACCGACTCCAAAATTTGTTACTAAAACTTGGTTGTTGTTGAGATAACAAATCACATGTGATTGTCCTTGGATAGTGACGTATAGGGTTTGTTACTATTCTTTTTTTTTCTTCAATAAATAGATGTTTGTTATCTGTCAGGGTGTAGCCTAGTGGTTGGAGGCTTGGGATGAGTTGGAGACCCAAACATCCTGGGTTTGATCCATACTATGAGTTCTCTTGGATTACCTAATACACGGTTCTAGCGGGTGGGGTTGTGCATCTATGGTTTACTCTCCTGGGGTGGGTCTAAAGGACCCTGCCTTGGTGAGGTTCCACATCATCACCATAAAAAATGTTAATTAATGTGAAGCATAAATTAGTGTTATCAGAGATGCGTGGGCAATAGGTTCCTAGGTGCCAACCTTGGCAAGTCTACTTTTATAGTGTGGGGATGTTTTGGACTTTTTGGACTCCCAACTAGGTAATAATGCTCATGCAAAATACTAGTGAGATGCATACTTGTAACTATTTTGACGATGTTAATCATTTTGTATCTATAGATTAGACATTTTTAAGTTTTACTTGTAATTGCATGTTACACTGAAAAGGTGGATTCCGTCTCCAAGATGAAACTCTTGTTCTTAGAGCATAATTTGCAAAGCTATTGTTTGTCTTTTTTGTCGGTCAGCCTTGATTAGTTTGTTGTTGAGGATACATAACTGACCCAAAAATATTGGTAGTAAAGCTTGGTAGTTTTTTTCTTTTTTCTTTTTTGAGAAGACTAAAGCTTGGTAGTTGTAGATGACAAATTAAATGTGTTTTCACTTGAATAATGATGTACATAGTTTGTTGAGATTCTTTTTGCAATAAATAGATGCTAGTTAATTAATGTGAAGAGTAAATTGTTTTTGTCAAAGATGCTTGCCATAGGAATCTAGGTGTTGACCTTGGCAAGATATACTTTTGTAGTGTGGGGATGATGTGGAGTTTTTGGACTCCCAACTAGGTAATAACTATCATGCTAAACACTGCCAGCGATGTTAATCATTTGTATCTATAGATTAGGCATTTGAAGTTTCACTTGTAATTACATGTTACACTGAAAAGGTGGATTCCATCTCCAAGATGATTCTCTTTATATTTAGATCATAATTTGCAGAGCTATTGTTCGTCATTTTGTGTTTATAGATTAGGTTTTTTTAAGCTGTACTTATAATTGCATGTTACGCCTTAAAATCGAATTGTCTCCAAGATGATACTCTTCTATTTAGATCATAACTTGCTGAGCTATTGTTTGTATTTTATGTTATTTAGATGACATGTGACTGACCATAATTAGTTTGTTGAGGATCCATAACTAGCCCCAAAATTTTGGTACTAAAGCTTGGTTGTTGTAGATGACAAATTGCATGTGATTTGGTTAGTTTCGTATATCTTTTGGTGAGATTCTTTATTCTTTTTTCATTAAATAGATGATAGTTAATTAATGTGGAGTAAATTGTTGTTGTCAAAGATGCTGCCATAGGTGCCTAGGTGCTGACCTTGGCAAGAAATACTTTTGTGGAGTGGGGATGATGTGGATTTTTTGGACTCCCTACTAGTTAATAATGCTGATGCAAAACACTGGTGAAATGAATACCTGTAACTATGCCGACAATGTTAATCTGTATCTTTTTATTTATTTATTTTTTGATGAGTAATGTTAATATAATAAATCAGGTAAAATTGATCATCATGAGTTGTGAATATAATCCATGGCACTGTCATTCCTGCACTGTGTTATTCATTATGACATGGTAGTTCAGATACTGAGGAAGCATTAGCAAGATGCCAGGGAAACTAATTCTATTGGGTGAGGGTTTTTTTATTTTTATAACACCAGTGGAAAACCCCATAATTATAACTTTGTTTCCATGATGACTTTCCCATCTGGGCCCGAGCATTATTCCTGAATCAGCTATGTTTCGAGGGAACTAGCCCAATAATTGGGCTTGTAGGTGAAAAGAGCTAGTATATGTTTTATAATTGTGATTGAGGATGATAATGTCAAATACTACCTACCAAGCATTAATTTAAATTAGTGGCTAGTATGCATTGGTAAACTATTGGGAACAATTCCTTGCTTTCCATTCTTTGATAGATTTTATTGTATGAGCTAGCAATAGAAATTCTCGATTTAGCTCTTTTTACCTTTTGGGAGCTTTACGGAATCGTAGTTGATTCCACATGCAACTCAAACTTCTGAAAGATAATCTCGTTATCATTGTTTCGTTCCTAAAATAGATTGTCTTTTGCTGTATATTCTTTATAGTTTACACAAATGACTGAAAAACTGAGCTGCACTTTCAGGTGATTTTTCTTTTGCCTAATTTTATGCATGTGCTTGGTCAAGAGCTTTGTAACTCAACTAACTCCTCCTTGTATTTTTAACAGACATCCAGCCATCTAGGGTTCAAAATCACTCTCTTATTGTAACTATAGAATTATCAAAATCAAAATTGTACATGTTTGTATATGGAAAGCTTGGCCTTAATGACATCTCTAATGAATCACCATGTATAGGAAATTAGATCTATCTTATTTCTTAGCCAATACGAGGTTTTTGCTTGAATATATCTAGAAATTCTAGACTAGTAGGACGACCTACCCCTCATTGAGGCTTCCAATGTGACAGTTGTTGGGGGAGAAGCAATATGTGAAACAGAGACCAATTATTTTGTTTTATATAGAAGTGCACAATCAGAAGACAAAAGTAAGATAGAATATCCTTAAAGATTGAGTAGGCACCCATTCGAAAACCTATAGATTTGGACATTGATTTAACCCGAGCCCCAAGAGAAAAACCAAAATTAATCTGTAAAATCAGTAATAGGGCCGACATAATTTACTACGCATATTATTAGCTACTTTAATGTTATTCAATCAGGCCGTTTGAACATGTGCATGTTACTGATTAAAATAAACTAGCTTGAAGGGCTTGTCTGAGTTATAATGATAACGACCATTACCCACCACCAGTCTAAACATGTCCATTTTGTATCAATATCACCACCTTCAGCAGAACTTTTGTTGCTAAGACCTTACTATTACTTTTTATTATTATTATTGTTGTTGTTGTTTTTTTATTTTTATATTCAGGATAGATTTCTGATAGACATGATAAAATTTCAATTTATCACGTCCACTTCATGATCTCTTATCATCTTGTTAAGAGGTTTTTGGTGTAGAAGATGTTTGAATTCCAAATTTCTTATTCGAGGACAATAGATTTTACCAATTGAGATATGATAGATTTGAATATATGATATATGTTCTATGATAATTATTCTTTATCATTAGATCAAGACACTAATTAATTTTTGGTGTAATCAAAATTTGAACTTAGATATCTTATTCGATGATAATGGAGTTTACCAGTACTGTGTTGGACATCAATTGACATGTTTATATGTTGGTATTGGTGCATACTTAGCATTAGCATCTGATGTGCTAAAAAAAAAAATGCTATTTTAGCCCATCAAAAAACCCACTTTTGCTATTTTAGTGCATTATTTAACAATACACCTTTTATCTCATCTGTTATTTTAGCATACAAGCCATTAAAATAATATAAAATAATTTTAACAAAAACAAACCCACAGCAACAGTGAAAAAAAACCATGACCACAACCACCACAAAAACCACTGCCACAACCCATTAGATAAACCCACAGCCAAGAACTACCCCCACAACCACCGCTGCAACCCATAGCAAACCACTGCTAATCTTAATGCCCCCACCAAAGAAAACCCATAACAAAACACCATTGATCTTAGCTGATCTCAACACCACCGCAAAAAAAAAAAAAAAAAAAACGTTGGTAATATTTTGAGACAAATTGAGAGAGAGAGAGAAGAAAAAAAAAGGGGCAGATGCTACACTAATCAGCTATTGGAGTAGAGTGAAATTTTTTAGCAAATGGTACGCCGAATGAAGCCACTTTTTGCTGTTTGGTATGCTAAAATAGCATTTTGGGTGTTTTAGCGCACTCAATGCTAATGCTCTTAAAAGTTAAAATGGCTTTCCCTTTTCGTCGGTAGGCTTTACAATTGTTCACCCCGCACCACCCTAGTTTGCTACATGCCAAATCCCATACTCCAGAAATAGCGGAACAAAATGGATACCTCAGTTATCAATCTAAATTATTGTGGGTCGTCCAGGCTGGGATTGATGTGTTGGGCTTTTTAGGAATTAGTGGTGGCCTTGTGACATGCACTACATGAATTGATATGACAATCCTTTTTCTTTATTGTGGTTTCCTGTTTTCATTACTGTATAGTGTTTTTGTTTTCTACTTTATATATTTTTCCTTCAATAGCTGTGAGTGCCATAACCCATCGACATTGCAATCCTGCTGGTGAAATATAATGCGTAAGCCTATGACCTCACCATCAACCTCAAAACATGCCATTGACATCAAATTAGCTAAATGATCTAGCTTTACAATAATCCTAACACATACTTAAATTGAATTTTGTCCCTTTCAAATCCAAATCCAACATCATATATTTTATATTTGCACCCTAGTTAGTGGTAATAAGTTAGCAAAAGTAACAATGTAAATGTGATAATGAATTAGGTTGACAAAATTGCATGACCTTACCTATTCTATCCTATTATAATTAATTTGTTATCCATATTTTTTAAGTAATGAACGACATTAACATGATGAGAAATAGGGAAGCTGATGAACCTGATTGCTTTGAACTTGCTTTTAGAAGAATATTAGATACACTGATACACATAAATAATAAGAATTCCAAACAGATAAACCTGCACAAAAAGTAGCCCCTTTAAAAAACCACAATATCCTTGATTACACATACGTTGCACCTATATTTCAAACTCCATCAAAGAGTTCTTTAGCACGTTACAAAATTTTGCACCCAATGTTACGTCAACTTCCACATTTTTGCCAAGCTAGGTCCATTTTCCACCCAGTATAAATGCTAAGACGACTCACCCAGCTTGACCATAGTCCATATACCACCATATGGAAGAAGACTCCAAGGAGAAGGTGAAAAATAGAGAAAAAGATGTGCGATACCGGGGAGTAAGAAGGCGGCCATGGGGAAAATACGCAGCAGAGATTCGTGACTCGACTAAGCATGGAGGCCGCGTGTGGCTTGGGACTTTCAACACGGCAGAGGAGGCTGCTCGAGCTTATGATCGTGCTGCCTTTGCAATGAGGGGTCACTCGGCCATTCTTAACTTCCCTGATGAACATCGTTTACCCCAAGTTGAATCCCCTCCTCCCACATCGATGACATCATCCTTATCATTGTCACCATCTTCCAATTCCCCATCTTCATCATCAACGTTCCAGAATATGGAAAGAACTAGGAGTGAGCAATTTGAGAAACAGGTTCTTGAGTTTGAGTATTTGGATGACAAGTTGTTGGAAGAACTTCTTGATATTGAAAACAAAACAAAGAGAAAGTGAAACTTGGTTGAATTTCAAAAAATTAACAAACAGTAACTTTTTTTTGTTTTGGTACTTTGTAGTGTACCATAATCAAGTGGATTGGCTATACCATTTGTAACATAGTAGTGCTATATATTGTGGTTATCTTATTTCCTTCCGAATTATGTGGGGTTTGACATGTATGTTTGGACAAATTATGAGACTATCACTTGTTCTGAGTGCTCTTTGCATTGTCAAATTAGAGCCTTACTAGTGCATATATAATATTAGTCATAGTTTATATCTTTTATCTTTGTTTAGGTAGCTATTATCGTTTTGATATAACCGGCACATAACGGTAAAAGAAAGAATATCATTTCCAAGGCCCATGTAATGGTCTGCTTGACTTCTGCTCTTGTATGGCATCACTTTTGGCCGTCTGTTGTTTTGATCTAAGCAGCTCAACGATTCAAATTATGTTGTTTAGAAGGAAGCAGATGTCTTCTTCTCCTTTTTTTTTTTTTTTTTTTTCCTTATAAAAAAAATATTAATTTTTTTTTTTATTAGAAGTCATTGGTTGAAGTATCTCTAGCTTGTACGCATCCATGTATCAGGCTCATTTGGATGCGGTTTTTTCTAACTCTTCTTGTTGTAAAGTATTGTTATACCTAAAAGAAAGAAATTAAGTTTTAAAAAAAGTGTACATAAACAAATAAGTTAAATAAGAAATAGCTGTTGGTACAGCTGTAAAGGCACTGAGGCACACTCCGGTCAATAAAATTGGGCTAAAAGTTACAGAACTTGAAGCTATCCTAAGACTGATAAATTCAGTCAATTTGAAGTCTAACCAAAACCTGATTGTGCCCTGAGTTTTTGTTCTTTGACCTTTAAAAAAAAACAGGGAGAGAGAGAGAGAGAGAGAGAGAACCCTCTATACTGAGAAAAAGAGGCATTTTTTTACTAGGACGAAATGAAAAAAAAAAAAAAAAAAAACTCCAAAAGAGGAAGAGGAGGGGAAGAAAACCCTGTAAAAGGGTGGAATCTGAGAATAAACTACCAAATTCTTTCACACACACATATATATACATAAAAGGTGAATAAAAAACAAACAAGCAAACAGAAAAAACATCAGTCATACATTGGCCAAAAAAAGACATGTCCTTTTCTTAATGAACCAATGATATATTTTCAGTTGCCAAACCCTTTGCCTATATCCGCATGTGTTTCCAGAAGCTCATCCAACAACTTATTGTCCAAATATTCAAACTCTATAACCTCCCCTTCTTGTCCAGTAGATGAACCCACTTTGCCAAAACTCTTGCCACGAGCTGAAGAAGAAGATGAGGAAGGAAAAGTTCTTGAATTTGAAGAAGAAGAGCTGGGATTTTGATATTGGTACTCATTTGGGAAGTTGAGGATAGCTAAATGACCTCGAAAACCGAAGGCGGCTCGATCATATGCTCTTGCTGCTTCTTCAGCTGTATCAAATGTCCCTAACCATAGTCTTGCTCCATTTCTTGAAGGGTCACGTATCTCTGCTGCAAATTTACCCCATGGTCTTCTACGAATCCCTCTATACCTTACTTCATTGCTATTTCCCTTCGCTTCATTCCCTACTCTCTTACCATTCATGTTTGTGTTTGTGTTTGTGTTTCAAAGATAAAATGTAACATTTTACATCACATGGTACCGTATATATTGCAACGTTTTTACACATATTGAAGTCATATCTGACGGTTTGTAGTGGAATTTTTTTTCTCTTTGCTACGAAGCTTCCTCAAAGAAGTAATACATGATTTCGATTCTTCCAGAATATATGAAATGCTTTTGAATATTACTATGGTCTCGTTATCCTGATTGGTAAACCATATGGCTACGAGGTCATAGCCACGTTTTTCAAGCAAATTCACTTTAGAGATGCATGCACGTGTGGGGTTATAAGCCCAAATACATGTTCTGTGGTTTGGTCAGAGATGAATCCACTTTGGTTGACTTGACTTGTTCCATGGGTCATTTGTGTTTGTAGCCACCATAACTGTTTGTGGATGTTGGAGTAATGAACAAGCTTGTGACAATGGTGATTACCACATGTTTTTGGGCATTATTGTCCTTCCCTCTTGCCTTGGGCGTGGTGTTTCCTTGCTTATAAAGAAAATCAATAAAATTAGAAATAGAGTAAAAATTCATAATATTCTCAAATTAGTCTATCATCTCATAATGGGCTATTACAATTTGCAATTAATTTTTTTTAATAACCCATGTGTGAGATAATAGGATAATTTAGAAATGTCATGAATTTTTATTGTGTTCGTAGAATGACTAAAAATAAAATAAAATTAAAAAGAGTGTTCATTTCTCACCTTAAATACCTTACATATAGCCCAAAAAAAATTGTTTCAAATCACTCTAAATTAAACCTGTTAGATCTATTTGAAGCAACCAAGGGTTGTTCAATTACCTTTGCTTATAATTGTAGCTGCGTTGTTGCTAGATTCCGGCTAAATCTTGATGGAAACTTCGGAATTTTTTCTTGATCACGCCCCAGCCCGACTTTTCTTTCTTGTTGACTTAATTGATCCCTCCCCAAATTGTAATTTAGCTCATTATTTCAATATTTTGTCAATTTTTATTAATTCTTGATTTTTTTTGGTGGGAATTTGAGAGATTTTAACATTAGGGTTAGGTTTTAGACTTTGAGGGATTTTTAGATTTAGAACATAAGTTCTTGAATTATTATTATTATTATTGTGGGGCATAGGAATTTAAATAAGTTAATTGCGCCACGTGTCATACTCATGGCCGAGGGGGCCATTATCGTGTCGAGGAGGTCACATCCTCGGACAGTAAGACCACATCAGTGGCACGTTACCAGAGGAGGTCATACTGTAGAGAAAGAGTTTCGAAGAAGGGGTTAACCCTGACATGACTAAAGGGATGGTGGTTGCCACCATATTTAATGCACCCCACCAAACCTCTTGACTGCATTTATGTGGAAAAGACCTCTGAACAGTGCTGCCTTAGTTGCTGCAACTTATAAGGGGTTTGAGAAGGTGTCTAATGGGACAAGCACTCAAGTAGTGGCCTGGACGATCAACAAATGGAGGGCCAAGATCATCTAAAAAGAACTATATAATGTAAGAGACCCTCTAGGGAGAAGGGATCGAAAAATCTGTGGAGAAAACACTGTAGCAACAAGAACTGAAATTGTATCCAAGTTTAAAATAAATATACATAAAGACCACTCTCCTCGAATTTTGCCGAGGAAGGTTTTCTTTGCACAGAGCTTGTCCTCCTTTACTTTCTTACTATCTTTGATTCACTATGCATGTTGTTTAATCCATTGAAGCCTAGCTTTTAAGCCTACTCTCTACAAATTTATTATATTGAGCTCTTTAGGTCTTAATCCCTTCATCTTTTAGGCTTAGGAACCAAAACCCACCCCTACAATTGGCACTGTCTGTGGGGAAGTTCGAGCCTTAGTGAGTTCAACCTCCAACCATGGTAGGATCAGGGCAAGACCGAGAGGAGTCTGTTGGTTCCCAACTTTAAGATCAGTTCCTCAACCTTAAGCGAAGGAGGGACCACAAGGTTAATGTGCACACCACGCATACTAGTAGAAGCCAGTCTTGAGGTAGGAGTTACATCTCTCATGAGGAGAATACCAGAAGCATGCAGTTGGAGATTGATCGTCTTCGCAGAAGGCTACGCCGTGAGCAACGAAGAAGGACTTCCTCAGGTTTTGACCTTTCTTCTGATGACGATGGAGATGGTAGCTACAGGCCTAGGTCTAGGACTCTTCTCAGTGAGTCTTTTTCATATGATGAGGATCGTCATTACAAGCGAAGGAGTAAGAGTCCATCTTGCAAAGGTCTAGACAATGATGCCATGAGTAGGGCTTTTAACCAGATTTCTAAATCACCGTTTACATGTAGAATTGAGGGGGGGGGGGGGGGGAAAGCTTCTTCGGCGTTTTACTCAGCCAATATTCACCATGTATAATGGTAGAACGGACCTTGTGTTGGAACAGACCCTGTATAGTCATTTTAACCAGAGAATGGCCGTTTACTCCTGGAATGAAGCCTTGATGTGCAAAGTGTTCCCATCCAGTTTGGGGCCCGTGGCGATGAGATGGTTCGATGGTCTAAAAGAAGGTTCTATTAGCTCCTTCAAGGAGCTCACTAAGGCCTTTAGGGCTCATTTCGTTACTTGTAGTAGGGTTCCTTGGCCCTTAGATTCCCTACTATCTATTACCATGCGGGGGGGGGGGGGGGGGGACCCTAAAAACGTATTTTGACAGGTATTGGGAGAAGTTCACTAAGATAGATGAGAACTTTGATGAACTAGCTATAAGGACTTTCAAGGTTGGCTTGCCCACTGAGCACGATTTGAGAAAGTCTTTGACCAGGAAACCAGTTAAGAGTGTGCGTCAATTCATGGACCGTATTGATGAGTATAAGCAGGTCAAGGAGGACCAGCAGTAAGGAAAGGGGAAGGCTAAGGTGGTCCCTCAAGATAAAAGGGATCTTAGGTCGGATAGGTACAATAACAACTAACCTCAAAGAGATTTTACGGGACATTTTGGATCTACTACTACTCAGGTAGTTAGTACTGTGTTCCGAGAGCCAGTACACCAAATCTTGGAAAAATCAAGAATGAGCCATACTTTCAATGGCCAAACAGGATGTGGAAGACCCCACGAAGCGCAACCAAAGTCTTCATTGCCAGTACCACCAAGAATGAGGGTATACTACTGAGGATTGTAGGACTTTGTGGGGCCACCTGGAGCAATTGGTTAAGGCAGGAAAGTTGAAGCAATTCCTGTATCAACCCAATGGACAGTGTGGTCAGGCAGGGTCGAAGGCTCAGAGAGATGCTTCCACAAGACCACTTTTAGGTACAATCAGTGTCATTCTTGCTACTCTGGGAAGGATTGGTTCTCAACCATCTCGGGTGATGTCTGTAGCTCAGCTATCTACAAATGGCTTGTCCCCTGATCTGAAGAAGAGTAGAATGGAAGTTCAGCTGGCTTTGAGCTTTACGGATGAGGACAAGGTTGGGACCTTGCAACCACATGATGATGCCCTGGTGGTCACCCTAAGGATAGATGGGTACGATGTGAAGAGAGTGTTGGTAGATCAGGGCAGTGGAACAGAGATCATGTACCCTGACCTATTTAAGGGACTGAAGCTGAGGTCCAAGACCTGATTTGCTATGATTCCCCTCTAATAGGGTTTAACGGGAAGATTGTCTTTCCAAAAGGCCAAATTCGACTACCTATTCAAACAGGGACAGAGGTCGTGGAGGTGAATTTCATCGTGGTAGATGCCTAGGTGAAGTATCCATCTGGGGATCGGGTTGAGAAGCTGGTGGGGAGCCAATCTATGGCCAGGCAATGCATGGTGGCCGTAATTAGACATCAGATCGGGGGTGAGACCTCAGCCTCTGTGGGGCGGGACTTATAGCAATCAAAGGTGCCATTGTTGTCTATAAGGGCAGTGGCAAAAGGGGCCAAATGCGGACAATTGGAAAAAGTTATTATTGGCGATGATGAGGAGAAGTTATTTCAAGTCGGAGTTCAGCTGCCTCCTCAGAAGAAGTAAGAGCTGATGGATCTTCTTAGAAAAAATATTGATGTATTTGCGTGAAGCGCCTACAACGCCTCTGGGGTGGTTTTTAATTTCATTTACCATCGTTTAAACGTCAATCCATCTGCCATCCCCAAGAAGCAACCACCTCGGCACTCATCTAAGGAACACTCTGATACTATCAAAGGGGAAGTAATTAAGCTCAAGCGGGCTGAGGCCATAAAGGAGGTATTCTACCCTGAGTGGCTGGCCAACACAATGGTGGTGAAAAAGAAAACCGGGAAGTGGCGACTATGTGTAGACTTTACAGATTTAAATAAAGCTTGCCCAAAAGACCTCTTCCCCTTGCCTTGGATAGATCAATTTACGGACGCAACTGTATGCCATCCTCGGATGAGCTTTTTGGATGCCTTTTAGGATTATTATCAGATACTGTTAGCTTTGGATGATCAGGAAAAGACTGCTTTTCTTACACCCATTGGGAATTACCACTACAAAGTAATGCCATTTGGATTGAAAAAGGCAAGGTCCACCTCCCAGAGGATGGTGACCAGGATGTTTAAGTCTCAGTAGGGAAAAAATATTGAGGTGTATATAGATGATACGGTGGTTAAGAGTAAAGTAGAGTCGAGCATATAAATAAACTCATGAATATTTTTGAGATACTGAGGAAACACAAATTGCGCCTTAAGACCGAGCTTTTCGGCCACGAACAATGAGGCTGAGTACGAGGCTTTGTTGGTGGAAATAACTATGGTTTAGAAAATGGAAGGAAGAACAATGGAGATATTTTCAGATTCGAGGTTGGTTGTAGGCCAAGTAAAAGGAGAACTGGAAGCTAGGGATGTGAGAATGCAAGAATACTTGAACTAGGCTAGGCACTTGCAATTAGGATTTGACTCTTCTTCCTTACATCAAATCCCTAGAAGCAAAAATATGCATGCTGATTCTCTTGCCACTCTTGCAACCTCCTCAGTGCAGAGTCTATCTTGAGTTATCCTAATTGAGGATCTTCGTAAGCCTACCAAGATGAAGAGGGAGAAGGTCTAGATTCATCAACTTAGGGTTAGATCTAGTTGAATGGATCCTATTGTCCTATTCCTTAAATATGACATCTTACTTAAGGAAAAGGGGGAGCCTGACAAAGTGCAAAGAAAGGCTCCTTGATTTTGGTTGTTCGAAGACCAAAAGTTATATAAGCGCTCTTTTTCTGGGCCATACTTGCTATGCATCCATCCTAAAGCAGTGAGGCCACTTCTAGAAGAGTTGCATGAAGGGATTTGTGGAAGCTATATAGGAGGTAAATCCTTACAGGGCCCTTACTTAGGGATACTGGTGGCCCAATATACAATGCGAAGCACAAGAATACGTGAATAAGTGTGACCAATGTTAGAGATTTTCTCCCAACATTCATTAGCCAGAGGGCTTTCTTAATCCTCTGCCTTGTCCCTAGCCTTTTGCTCAATGGGGCTTGGACATTGTGGGGCCCTTCCCCAAAGCAGCAAAAAAAGGAGATGGCTTTTGGTCAGCACTGATTACTTTATCAAGTGGGTTGAAGCTGAGCCACTGGCGAACATTAAAGACGTAGATGCCAAAAGGTTTGTGTGAAAGAAAATTGTCACTCGGTTTGGGATTCCTCATACCTTCATCTTAGACAGCGGACTTTAGTTTGATAGCAAGACTTTCAGAAGGTACTGTTGTGAATTGGGTATCACGAATAGGTATTCCACTCTACCTTATCCCCAGGGGAATGGACAAACCGAGACTGTTAATAAGGTCATAGTGAATGAACTCAAGAAGAGGTTGGATGATGCAAATAGAAAATGGGTGGATGAGCTTCCGCATGTTCTCTGGACATATCGGACTACCCCTCATAGGTCAACGAGGGAGACCCCCTTTTCAATGACTTATGGGGTTGAGGCTATGATTCTTCTAGAGACTAGATTCCCAATGTTGAGGACTAGCTTATTCGCTCCAGACAGCAATGACAACCTACTAGAAAAGAGCCTAGACCTAGTTAAAGAACGGAGGGAAAATGCTATGGTTTAATTAGCATACTATCAGTAGAAGCTCAAACAGGGGTATGATTCAAGTGTAAAGTTAAGACCATTGGCCCCCAGGAACTTGGTATTGAGAAAGGTTGTGGATACTGTAAAAAACCCAGCATGGGGGTAGTTAGGGCTCAATTGGGAAGGGCCATACCGTATCACCTCAGTAGTAAGCATAGGGGCATACTTCCTAGAAGATCTGGATGAAAATGTTGTACCGCAACATTAGAATGTAAATAACCTGTGAAGGTACTATTATTAATGAAAGACAGCTCTGCCATGTTTTCATTTATGACATTATGTGTTGTGTTAACTACTTGTTTGAATATTAAACAGAACCTTGGTCATGCCTGGTTCCTCGGACTACATATTTTGGGTAAATTAATATTCTTGGTTACTTGTTTGAATACATTCGGACCGCATACCTTGGGTAAATTAATATTTTTGGTTACTTGTTTGAATATTAAATACAACCTTGGTCATGCCTGGTTCCTCGAATCACATACCTTAGGTAAATTAATATTCTTGGTCTAGTTCCTCGGACCATACACCTTGGATAAATTAATATTCTTGGTTATTTGTTTGAATATTAAACAGAACCTTGGTCATGCCTGGTTCCTCAGACCACATACCTTGGGTGAATTAATATTCTTGGTTATTTGTTGGAATATTAAACAGAACTTTGGTCATGCCTGGTTCCTCAGACCACATACCTTGGGTGAATTAATATTCTTGGTTATTTGTTGGAAATGTTAAACAGAACCTTAGTTATGTATGGTTCCTTGGACCACATGCCTTGGGTAAATTAACATTCTTTATTACTTGTTCAAATGTTAAACAGAACCTTGGCCATGCTTGGCCCCTCAGACCATATGCTTGGAGTAAATTAACACTTGGCAAAATCACCAAGGATGGGACCTCGGCATATGCATCATCTCATGAAAACAAGGACTCACCCCGAGTCTTGGTTAAAGGATTCTAAGGGTACATTCATAAGGCACTCTTAAAAAGAGAGACCTCAGACACCTTCTTTTCCTACTAAGTGTTTTGTTTCTCTTTAAGGACTTAAACCTCCCTGTTGATTACGTAGTTTTCAGTACCAACACATAGTCATTTTTCTCACTGTTTACATGGGTTTAATTTATTTGAGTTAACAAGAATTCATTACTATTAGCTTTTATTAAAGTATGGGTGTTCACCCTTAGAAGCATCACCAATCTAAAGTCTCAACAAAGGGCAAAACAACAACTACAACCAACTAGAGATAAATACTGCAAGAAAAACAAAGGTTCATGAAGCAAAAGTCCATGTCTTTTCATTGATTAAGAAAGGAGATACATCTTAAACAGGTAAACTGCCATAACAAAATAAAATTACATATAAAAAAAATTAATAAAAGAAAGGGAAAAAGAGTAAAAGAAAAAGATCCTAAATTATGCCTTGGTTGGAGGAGGGTCTTCTTTGCCGCTTGGCTGGGACACAAGTGGGTCAGTGGCCTTAGGATCAACTTCCTTAGATTTGGAATCAGCCTCCTTTGCCTTGGGAGCAACATCTTTGGCCTTGGGAGCAGCATCCTTGAGCTTGAGAGCAGCCTCTGGACCTTTGGTCTCTAGCAGGGGCTTAACCTTCTTGCCTTTGCCCTCTAGCAGGGGCTTAACCTTCTTGCCTTTGCCCTCATCCTTTGGCCGAGAACGACCTTGGTAGCCCCCTTATCCTTGCCCTTGGTGTCAGCAAGGTATGTCTAGAAAACTCACCAAGGCTAGGTCCTTCTTTAGGGACAAAAAGAGGTCTAACTAACTCACATTCCTTAAGGCGGCCATATCCTTAGGTAGCAAAGGGGACTGCTCTAGGGCCTCGGCAAGGTAATGGGTATGCCTTTTTTGGAACTCCTTGATGGAAGAGTTCTGTAGTATGGCTGCCCCCTCTAGCTCCAGTCGAGGCTCCCACACCGGGTTCTGAGGGCGCACCTCGGCCACAGTATGGTCCTCCTTGCTTTCGACTGAGAAGGCCTTCCCCTTGCCCTTGGTGTCTTTTTGTTGCTTGGGCTCCTTTTGAGGGACCAACTCCTCCTTCTCGGCTAACTCCTGCTCCTTCCTTTTCTTCTTCAGGTTAGCGACAGCAAACAGGTTAATTGTAGGAGGAGGAGGAGGAAGGAGAGCAAGGGGAGGCTAAGACCCTGAGGTGTCCTTGGGTGCCGACCCCTTGGCCCTATCCGTGAAGAGCTCATGCAAGTCCCTCTTCTTGTTCAGAGCCATTTCTTCTTCTTCTTCCTCTGAACTATTGTCCACCCGAGCAACTACGAACCTGGGGGTATGAATGTTGGAAGACCTATCAAGCTTATCCTTCGAATCTAAGACCTGGATCACAAGCTCTTCTTGCTCCTCTCTCTCTTCCTCGAGATGAAACTGGTCTATCTCTGTCTCGAGTGACAGCCGCAAGGAAGTTGTCTCTTCTCTCAGGACTGCTACTTCGCGCGGAGAGCAGGGCAACTCAACTGGCACAATAACTTCTCAGGCTAAAAATCTGGGCACCGAGACGTCTATTTGAGCTAGCCAAGGGTCTCTTGCTCTGATCGTGTGGTCTAGGTCCTGAAACTTGTCGGACAAGGGCTTGAAGTAAAGGATGAGGTGGACAGCTTTCAGTTGTTTGTCTTCGCTCACAAACACTTTGGCTCTCAGCACCTTGTTAAGGTTAGCGATGTTGATGAAGTTAAGGTTGGGACGTGCCTTTTATTTGTGAAAACAACAGAGAAGCAAAATCACAGTTAGAAAGATGAACCCTCAGTTAGAAGAGAACAAAGTGTTAGAGGAATAAAAAAAAAAAAAAAGAACCACAATACTAACTCCCGTATCAAAGGACCTAAACCTAGGGCACTCCACCTGGTTCTCCCTCCCGGGTTAGGCAATGAAAACCGTCATGCCATTTACTAGAGGAGATTAGGTAGTCATCTTTCATGCCCTTGTTGGACTTGGGAAGACATGAGACAAGCCTAACAACTGAAGACCTAGACTTAAGGTAGTAGCCCGAGTCTGCCAGCAGATAGCACTCGTACATCCAAACGATGTCATTCTAGGTGAGGTTCAACCCCATTTGCTCATTGAGAGTGTCTACACTACCTAGAATCCTAAATAGGTTGGGAGCATATTGGTAGGGGCACAGCCTATGGGTGATCAAATAGTCCCTAGTCACATTACCCATGGAAAGCTTCATTCTCCCTTCTGTGAAGGTGATCATGGGAATGACGACCTCTCCTTCATTCCTGTGGGTGAGCCACTCATCTGGAGAGCAGTATCGCAAGGAAACGCCCCAGGGAATGTGATACAAGGACCTAAACCCCTCTATACCAGCAGGAGAATCTACTAGGTGGGCGAACCTACCCATTAGAGTAGACTAAAGAGAAGTGAAGGAAATATTTGTT
This sequence comes from Quercus robur, assembly GCF_932294415.1. NCBI lineage: Eukaryota > Viridiplantae > Streptophyta > Magnoliopsida > Fagales > Fagaceae > Quercus > Quercus robur. Next base: position 41,463,499 of record NC_065542.1, read on the forward strand.
AAGAAGTAAAAAGTGGAAGGCCGAGGAGAAAATAGCCTAAGAACAAAAAAAAAAAAAAAAAAAAAAACTTACGAAAATAAGGACAAGGGTCACTTCAGGAGCTTCTTGAAAGTTTGAAGATTTGGGAAGTCTTGAAAGTCTGGAGATTTAGGAAGTCTTGAGAGTTCGAAGATTGGGAAAGTGAGAGAAATGAATCCCCCGGGCGCCTTATATAGGAGGCGGAATTGGGTGGGAGTTATCTCGTCCAAAATTTGGGGAGAAATGCTAGCCGTAGGATCTCCATCTCACCATAGGACGTGAGGAACAAAGCGCCGCTTGGAGCATTTAATGAAACGTTGCGGACTTCGAAGTGCTAGAACGATTGCGGGACACGTGAAGTGACATTCTCATGTGTGGAAGTCAAAGAAACGTGTGGAATTAATTATCCAAGGTCAAAACCCCACTTTTCTCCTCGGATAAGGGGAAAAAACCGGAGTTTTGAGAGGCTATTGTGGGGTACAGGAATTTAAATAAGGTAATTGTGCCACATGTCATACCCATCATCAAGGGGGCCATTATTGTGCTGAGGAGGTCACACCCTCGGACAATAAGGCCACGTCAGTGGCATGTTGCCAGAGGAGGTCATATTGTAAAAAAAGAGTTTCGGAGAAGGGGTTAGTCCTGACATGACTGAAGAGATGGTGGCTGCCACCACATTTAATGCATCCCACCAAACCTCTTGGCTGCATTTATGTGGAGAAGACCCCTAAACAGTGCTACCTTGGCTGCCTCAACTCACAAGGGGTTTGGAAAGGTGTCTGATGGGACAAACACTCAAGTAGTGGCCTGGACGATCAACAAATGGAGAGCCAAGATCATATAAAGGGAGCTATATAATGTAAGAGTCCCTTCAGGAAGAAGGGATCGGAAAATCTGTGGAGAAAACACTGTAGCAACAAGAACTGAAATTGTATCTAAGTTAAAAATAAATATACATAAAGACCACTCTCCTCAGATTTTGTCGAGGAAGGTTTTCTTTGTATAGAGCTTGTCTTCCTTTACTTTCTTACTATCTTTAATTCACTATGCATGTTGTTTGATCCATTGAAGCCTAGCTTTTAAGCCCACTCTCTACAAATTCATTGTATTGGGCTCTTTAGGCCTTAATCCCTTCATCTTTTGGGCTTAGGAACCAAAACCCGCCCCTACAATTATTATTTTCAAAATCTGCCATGATTCTATCCATGTATGTATTACTATATATCTCATTTTACGATAATATGTGAAATAAAGCTTCTTTATAAAGTCTTTTATCAACTACTGTAATAGTCTGGGGAAAATCTGTAAAAAGCTTATGATTAACTTTTCCTGTGAAGAAATTAAATCTGTCTTTGTTCAAGAAATTACCACAATTAATGTTTTCTTTAATGATCAATAAAGGAGAATTTGTCAAGGCTTCTTTTATTAAAACATCTGTTATATGAGTATTCGAAGATACTATAAAGGGTGTAAGTATATCATTTATTATAATTTTGTTTGGTACATCTGTTAGACTGTCAGTCCATTCATATTGACTAAAAGAAATTATAAATATAGTTCCTTCTTTTATCTCTTTTCCATCGAATTCTTTTTCACAAGGTGTTTGGACTATATGTCGGTGCCTATGCAAAAAGCAATGAGAGAATAAGAACAAATCTCTGTCTCTATATTTTGTTTAGATTTCTTTATATCATTATTTGTCAATTGGTCATCTAGTGATATTTTTGTCTTTAAAGATGACAAACTTCTTTCAGTACTATAGATTCTTACTTTATTAATATCTTTTAGGATAGTGACATTATTGAGAGAATAAATTTCTTTCGGGATTAGTGTTGAGGTGAATCTAAAAACTAGTATATTAATTTTAATTCCTTCATCTGTCATCAAAAGAGGGTAAAGTAAAGCCATAAAGGGATTTCTTAACATAACTTTAGAAGAAAGGTCTTTAAAAATGGTTTTAAAACATGTGTGAACATTGGGTAATTTATAAGCATTAAATAATTTATAATTAAGTATTTGAGTTAATCTTTCAGATGATCTTTCATATTACTTTAAAGATATTAATCTTTCTTGTATGCAATTCATGTTATCAGCATCTGAGTCTGTCAATGTGACTTCTGTCAAAGAAAAAATTTTATTAATTAAAATAATTTATGTATCCCTATTTTGAAAAATAACTCTATTAGTTAAACTCAAAGAATTCTGTCTATTGCTATCAATTTTATTATTATTTGAAACATTAATATCTGTAATCTCTTTTCATGTCTTGAAATATTATTTTGAAAATAAATATTTTCATGCAAAGCTTCTTTCAAATTCATTTTTAAAATCCTTTTACCAATGTTTTTCTGTGAAATTTCTTTAAAATGCTTTATAAGAAAATCATTTTTAAAATTTAAAGTATATATAATAAAACAAACTTTTTTCTGTACACCTTTGTGCTCTTGCTGAGTAGTAGTGGTATTAGAATAGTCATGATGAAGTTTGTCAAGGTGAGTAGAATTCACATTTTTTTCAAAATCTGCCATGATTCTATCTATGTATGTATTACTATATATCTCATTCTGTGAGAATATGTGAAATAAAGCTTCTACATAAAGTCTTTTATCAACTACTGTAATAGTCTGGGGAAAATCTGTCAAAAGCTTATGATTAACTTTTCCCGTGAAGAAATTAAATTTGTCTTTGTTCAAGAAATTACCACAATTAATGTTTTCTTTAATGATCAATAAAGTAGAATCTGTCAAGGCTTCTTTTATTAAAATATCTGTTATATGAGTTTTTGAGGATACTATAAAGGATGTAAGTATATCATTTATTATAATTTTGTTTGGTACATTTGTCAGACTGTCAATCCATTCATATTGACTAAAAGAAATTATAAGCATAGTTCCATCTTTTATCTCTTTTCCACCGAATTCTTTTTCACAAAGTGTTTGGACTATATGTTAGTGCCTATGCAAAAAAGCAATGGGAGAATAAGAACAAATCTCTGTCTCTATATCTTGTTTAGATTTTTTTATATCATTATCTATCAATTGGTCATCTAGTGATATTTCTGTCTTTAAAGATGACAAACTTCTTTCAGTTCTATAAATTTTTACTTTATTAACATCTTTTAGGATAGTGACATTATTGAGGGAATAAATTTCTTTCAGGATTAGTGTTGAGGTGAATCTAAAAACTAGTATATTAATTTTAATTTCTTCATCTATCATCCAAAGAGGGTAAAGTAAAGCCATAAAGGGATTTCTTAACATAACTTTAGAAGAAAGGTCTTTAAAAGTGGTTTTTAAACATGTGTGAACATTGGGTAATTTATCTTTTCCTTTCTTAGTTTTTTCTCCTTTTTCACATTCCGTAGCATGGTATCCATATTTCTTACACTTAATACAAGCAATAGGTATGTCTATGGAATCTTTCAAATTTAGTAAATAGTTTTTTTTTTTTTTAATCTTTTAGGTGATTGGGTAGATTATCTATCAATTTCATTATTATGTCCTTTTGTTTTCTTTTTCTTTTATTGACTTTGAGTGGGTTGGTTGATTTTAGTTCTTTCTTTTTCTTTACTTTTTTGTTTTTTTTTTGAGAAAGAAACTGATGGATTTTATTAATAAAATTCAACTACATCCAATTGATGGATTTTATTAATAAAATTCAACTACATCCAATTGTAAAATCGAACCAATATGAGATGGGATATCTTTCATCCATACTTAAAAATCTGGTATGCATAATGCATTTTTAGTCAGACTATGAGCAACCCCATTGTCGTTTCTCTTAATGTGAGAATACAACAATTCTTCTCTACGAACACGTGAAAACCTAATATAATGAAATAAACTTGTAAAACATTTAACATCACGACTAAGTAAACCAAAGGATTCCAAAGACTGCGAATCTTCATTCAAAGTGTTCATTACAATCTCTGAAACTCCCTCTGGGGTGACATCTTCCAAACTCAGATCAACATCAAATTGTAAAGCCTTCAAAATATAGCCAAAGTTTCAAGTTCTATGATAGTTAGGGGGTAGAGGGATGATTCCGACCATGTGTGCCAAGCCTTTTCCTTGGCATTCTCAGATGATCACTCCAATCCTTGCCCTATCTTCTTCTTGAAACATTGTATTGATGTAATTTGTGCCCGAACCCTCCACAATTACATCAATAGTCGATCTCCAAAACAACACTAATCCACCTCCCATATCAAAAACAACATCCACAAAATTTTGTTCCTGGAAAATCGCATCATCAGAGTTCACCTTTAGGATCGGCCATGGAGGAGGTTTCCAAATGGCACGGTGTGGAGGCTGATTGGACTGATTCGGTTCATTACCCTTCATTGTTGTTGTTGCGCTTTTTTCCTTGTCTGGAATATTGACCATATTAAACTTGCCGTTGGGATTGCTCGGAATTAGAGTTAATAGGAGCAATAATTGGTGAGCTGTCATCATTCCCCGCATTTAACTCTATATCAATGCCCTTAGGACAGCTTAAAATCCCATTAATTGTGGGAGATAATGGCAGCAAAAATTCTGGGCTACCATGATTAGTGAGATTCGTATCACTCCAACCGTTACTCATTGAATGCTTGTCCCCTCCCTGCCTGTAACGTTCAACTCTGATTGGCTTACCGGTTGGCTCATGCACTGGCTTGGAAAGCTTCTCGGTTTGGTTCTGATAAGTTGGTGGCTCCTCTTCCCTTTACTGAGAAGCTTGTCTGGCTTTGTTGTTCATCTTTCTCGTAGAAAAGAATCCCAGCACCGTAATTGATTTCTTCTTCGAAACCACAAATGGAGGCGCATGTAAATTGGGACCAAACTCCATAGAGATTGCTTGAGAGTCCAAAACACTACCTTGAAATATGTTTCCCAAACCCCCTAAAGAAAAACCCACAAGCCTAGCAATACACTTGGTATTCCTAGGGACCTAACACCACCTTCAGATGAAGGGACCAACCAATTCTACAGTGCAAGAGAGTTCAGAGGTACACACTGAACTTTCGGGCAGCAGAGAAACTACACTTGCCCCTCTGTTTCTTTGGTCATGAAACAAAGGAGCTTCAGTCTTCTTTTTCTTTACTTGGTCTATCTCTTTCTGCTTAACGTCAAACATTTCCATTAATTCATTTATTATGTCTTTCTCAAACTCTAATTTACTGATTTGTTTAACAATTTTATTATGTCTATCACATTGTTTCTTAGTATGTCCATATTGTTTACATTTATGACAAATAATATTTCTAATATGTCTGTTAGTTTTCTCATTATTTGATGACTCAGTAGTATTTAAAACTGTTATATCTCTTTTTCTGTTTATATCTAAAGGTGAATTTAAAATTTCTATTTAGCTAATTCTGCTAAATTATTATTATTATTATTATTTAATTTTTTTTATTTTTTTGAGAATCAAAAATTGATTATTCATACAAGTAATTGAGACCCATAATTGGTGACTTAAGCCCTCAATTCAATAAATTAATAGTTAAGAATGATTTATTAAATAATTGGAACTTAAGGTTTAGGGTTTTATGTGCAGATTTGAGATTATCTTCTAGTCATGAAAAATTTAAAACTAATGGTTAAGCTCCTAATTAGAGGCTTTTAATCCCAATTTGGTAGGATTCTAATTGGGTTAAGGTGATCTAACGAAATGGGGAATTTAGGGTGTAGATTTATTACGTGGGGCTTTTGATGATTTGAGCGTTTTGATATCCAGTTGAAGGTCCCTATATGGAATTAAGGCATCCAATACAGATCTGAAACTTAATTTAGGCGAAATGGTAAAAGATTTTTGATTAATCAAATTTTAGTTCTGTAAGAGGGTGTTTTCCCTTTAATTTTTTTTATTTAATTTTTACAAAAAAAATTGGGTGTGTATATTTAAGCTTGAATTTTCAAAATACGCAGCACCAAAATGGAATTGAAGGTCCTAATTGACTTGTGGCATATTCACTTTTATAGTTGATTAAATTTATATTAGGATTAATGTAAGAATCATAGTAGTTACTAGTAAATGAAATTGTAATAGGGGATTTTAGAGTTAAACATATTCTTGCTTCAAGTTATAGCGTATGTCTAAGAGTAATTGTGTTCCTATCCAAAAAAAAAAATTGTGTTCTTATTAGACATTACTATGTTTCTTCGGCTTATATGTGTCAAGGATTTTAGTGGCAAACCTTATGCAGTGTGATCTTTGCTGATATGTTTGTGTATCTTTAAGGTATCGTAATTGCAAGACTTTACAATCCTTCTCAAAAAAAAGAAAAAGTAAAGAAACTTTACTAACCAAGTCTTTTCTTTTTTCCTTCTTTATTCATGCCCCTTGAAATATTTCTCCTTTATATTTCCCTTTTCCTTTTGCCTCCTTTATTCATGCTCTTTCATTCTTGAGACTCATAAGTAGTCATTACACGTTGACTTCTCCATGTTTGTGCATGCTTTTTATATGTTACTTTTATTGCACTTCCTTTAGACTTATATGTCGTTCTTGTTATTGATATTTGTATACTTGATTCCTTATTATTGGCATCTTGGAATATTTTTATATCTTGTGTAACAATTGTAATTATGTTGTCTTGAATATATGTATTCTTTCCTTTGATACAATACCTCCATGGGTCAATACATAACCCCTGGTTTGGATTACCTTGTTCTTAGGGGTGGGTGACAATGTTTGACACAACATGGGCTTTTGACTTTTAGGGGTTAAGATTTGACCTTAATAGGTTTGGGTCAGAATCGGCTTAATCCGCAATTGATATGATAAGACATGATCATTTATTTGTGTAAACACAAAACAACTCATTTTAACACGAATCGTTTAACCTGTATAATAATTAATATTTATTTTATATTAGATGCTATGGGTTATAACTTACATATAGGTGCTTTGATGTTATGAGTTATGACTTGGTATGAAATTTGTTGTTTATTAAATTTAAAACAACATTAATAAGGTCAAACATGTTAAAATGAGTTGTGTGAAGTGGTTTAAATGGATTGTGTAGGGACACGACTCTCAAACGGCCCAACAACGACGTTGGGCTCGCATGTGAAAGATCCCCCACAATAATATTTGTAGAGAGTGGGCTTGAAAGGCTAGCGTTGGGTCACGGGGCGTTAGTACAGGCCGGACCTTAGATAAACCTAGACTAGAAAAGGCTTTAGTCCGGATATCCAAGCCTAATAACTTTATAAATTGAGGGATTGGACTCCTCGGATCATGTCCGAGGAGCACTAGTGTTTTTCTCCGGTTACCCGTCATGGGTTTTCCATGGTGGAGCGAATATATTATCCAGGCATTCTCATTCCTGGAGTTTTTTCCAGGAAATGGGATGGGGCTCTCCCTTTTTTTGTTACCTTACGTTTTCTTTTATACTAGCCTACGTTCGTTATCCTTCGTCCACGTGTAGGGTCAGTTTTTCCAAGACTGATATTTGTCCCGTCAATCCCATCCCAGCATTGTTGGGCATGGTTAATAAAGCCTAAGAATCCGGATCTTTTAGGTGCAATGTCATATCAATGAGGGGTATTAAGGACATTTCCCCGAGATATTTTCTGATCTTTTAAGTTTGCTTGTATGCCACTTTCATCAATGAGACTTAGGGTCTGCCGAGGACTAAGCTGTCCTCGGCCATATCTTCGGGCCCCTTTGGGCTTAATATTTTTGGGCTTGGGCCCTGGCCTCCTTCAGTTTGGGGTCTGTGGACTCCCCATAAGCGAGCGGGCCGAACCCACAAACTATTGGGCCCCACATTAGCCCCTCAAAACCCTGCTGTCCAACGTCTTGGTTGGAAAGGTGGGTTTTGTTAATACCAAGCCTTTACTGCGGTTCATTTAATTCAGCCCTTGACCAACGTTGGCGACTTTTCACCTTCCCGAGGAATGCGCCGGTCTACAAGACGTTTCCCTCAATTTACGCGTGATGCGTTTATGCCGTTTGGTCATTCGAAGTACGCTTTTAATGTCTTCCTTTTACGAGACCTCCCAGATCTAACGGTTACTGACAGCGTGAGGAACGAAACGGATGTACATTTATCTGCAAATTTCCTTGGGGATCAGAACGTGTTACGTACCCTTGCCTTCCTCCCCTATATAAAGAGAGAAGACAAAAGGTGGTTCTCTCATGTTCGAACCCCTCAGGCTCTTCCCCAAGTTCACTTCTTTCCTCTGGTTATAACCTATCCAATAGTATGTCCATCATAGCAGTCAGCCATGAATAAGCCCTTCCTCTCCCAGAAACGCCATGTCCTAACAAAACTTGAGATGGCTCGGTCGGGGCAAGGGTGGCGGAGACTTAAGATTTGCCTCCCCACTCTTTTAGCCAAAATCCGAAGCAGGGACTCGTCACATCTCACTTCCGGTGTGACTGAGTCGGAAACCTCCCTTGTCATCTCCACCCGCTCTCTCATGAGCATACCTAATATGGTTCCAGTGTGCTAAGAGTTAGGATTGAGGCAGGGACTAAATGCCCTTGCTTCTTCCTCTCTTTGTTCACTGGCGCCATCCTTTGATTCCCCTTCTCTCTCTTTTGCTCCTTTCTATTTTCTTCATCTCTTCTCTCTTCTTCTCCTCCTTCTTGCTCATGTCCTCCATCTTCCTTTCCCTTTGTTCTCCTCAGCGACAAGAGCTTGCTGAAGTGCTTCCATGTGTTCCAATTCTTCTTCCTTCTCCTTCTCCTTTTCTATACAAAGTTCTTCTTCTGATATGAACAGTACTGAGGCAGAGATTTTAGAGAGACTTTGAAGGCGAGTTTAAAGGACACCTGGCGGTTTACTTATCTGTATTACGGATGTTATTACTGCTTCGACAGTTCATTTTTTGTATAGGCTTGCCTAAGCCCTTCCTTGTACGTTGTAATAATTTTTTATATTAATAAAAGTTACTGTTATTCTATTTCGCATGTTCTGTTTATATGTTTTAATAAATTTGCAAGCTCTGCTCGGCACAGTAGTATGGCATTTGAACCAATAGCAACTTAAGGCCAAAATACTTGCTAATAAAAAGACGCCATAATAACTTTAACAAAATTATTATTCGACATAACAATCCGACCAGTGAGGAACGAGATTTACCTTAAAATTAGTCGAGATGGGGACTAAGTGTTCGATAAGGTGTAAGAAGTAGTTATCCGAGGACATGTCACCTTCCCAATGAACAATTTCCTTAGGCTAACGATCATCAGTTCGTTTCGCCATCTTCTTAACACACTGGCCTTAACTTTTTCCCGTATTTGAGCCGAGAAACTTCTCCATCCGAGCAGTTGATTTCCCAAAAGGCCTGAGTCCGAGGACTTCGCAAAGCCTGGGTTTTATTTAAAACTTACGCTTTTCCTTTTATGTACTTGGCTTCCCCATAGACTTGAGTCCGAGGACCATGCAAGCCCTAGGTTCTGTCCAAGACTTTTATGTCTTTGGTTTCCCCATAGGCTTGAGTCCGAGGATCATACAAGTCCCAGGTTCTGTCCAAGACTTTTATGTCTTTGGTTTCCCCATAGGCTTGAGTCCGAGGATCATACAAGTCCCAGGTTCTGTCCAAGACTTTTATGTCTTTGGTTTCTCCATAGGCTTGAGTCCGAGGATCATACAAGTCCCAGGTTCTGTCCAAAACTCTTTGAGTTCAGATTCTCCCTTTCATCAGGCATTTCATTAGGCGCCGAGCAGGGGTTGTCCTCGGCAACGGCTATTGCTCGGCGTGGGCCACAGTACCTGGGCCCTCACGCAAAGCGGGCCTGGGCCGCGAATCCACTTAGCCCATGAATTAAGAGATATTTCTGCAACCTCTGGCCACGCGGTACTCTCTGATGTCACAATGACCGAGGTGCGCCTTTACGAGGCTCTTTAATCTTGTGGTTGCAGTTGATGTTGGAAGTTGAGCCAGAACTGTTTTGTCTGTAGCGTACCTTGGGATGCTGCGTGAGTTGACTGCCACCCCCTTATCTTTTCAAAGAAACAGGAGGGGGAGAAAGTTGCTTTATATACGCACAACTCCTTCAGTTTTCTCCCATATCACAACTCCCACTTCCGGAGCTCTCCTCCCTTAACATAACATGTCTAGGGCAGGGGTTGGGAAGAAAGAACTCTCTCCGCCGCAGAAGCACCGTGTCCTCATGAGACTCAAAGTAGTAAGGTATGGGCACAGGAAGCATAAGTTCAGGAGAACACTCCATTTCGACCGAGGGGGAAGGGGGTCTCTCCCTCTTTTAGTCAAAATCCGAAGCAGGTTCTGTCCATGCCAGAATTTTGGTGCGGCAGAAGAAAGATTTTCCGCCATCAGCGCCTCTGCTTTGCGGCAGGCGTATATTTAGAGAAAGCCCCTCAACTTCCAACTCCCTGCACCTTTCCTTCAGCGGTGTCAGGCTCAAGTTGGGTCTCTTTTGCTGTTTGAGTTGTGGGCATGTGAAAGCCTTGAGGAAGAACAAGGTCTTGGGGCTGTAGCCAACCTCTCCTCTGACCTACTTCATCAGCTTCATTTTATTCTCTTGTATCTTCCTTTCTTTTCGGTTATGTAATGAGTTTTGACGCAAACTGATTCCAGCTTTTCATTGTACGCTGTACTATTTCTTTGTTTCAGTGATAATGGAAATTTCTTTACTTGTTTTGGATACTGTTCCTTTGACTACACTACTTTGTGAGTGAGTGTGCCCCATGCGTGTGTTTCTTTCAGAATATTTAGAGCAAAATAGCTTGAAACATAATCTAACTGACTCCAATTTATCAATACTACCAGGCATTATATCGATAATTCATAGTAAATCAAACTTAGGAAACTAACCAGGATAACAGTCGAATATTCTGTGATAAGCGTGTGAACACCGTCCAAGGCTGATAATCTCTAAATAATCCATCCGAGCAATCGACTGAAAAGTAGGGAACTCCGATGGTGCTTGCGTACTTGGTTTCCCCATAGGCTTGAATCCGAGGACCATACAAGGCCTAGGTTCCGTCCAAAACTTATGGTTTTTATTTTTTGTACTTGGTTTCCCCATAGGCTTGGGTCCGAGGACCGTACAAGGCCTTGGTTCTGTCCAAAACTTGTAAGATTTCTTGTTTGTACTTGGTTTCCCCATAGGCTTGGGTCCGAGGACCGTACAAGGCCTTGGTTCTGTCCAAAACTTGTAAGATTTTTTGTTTGTACTTGGTTTCCCCATAGGCTTGGGTCCGAGGACCATGCAAGGCCTTGGTTCTGTCCAAAACTTGTAAGATTTCTTGTTTGTACTTGGTTTCCCCATAGGCTTGGGTCCGAGGACCATGCAAGGCCTTGGTTCTGTCCAAAACTTGTAAGATTTCTTGTTTGTACTTGGTTTCCCCATAGGCTTGGGTCCGAGGACCATGCAAGGCCTTGGTTCTGTCCAAAACTTGTAAGATTTCTTGTTTGTACTTGGTTTCCCCATAGGCTTGGGTCCGAGGACCATGCAAGGCCTTGGTTCTGTCCAAAACTTGTAAGATTTCTTGTTTGTACTTGGTTTCCCCATAGGCTTGGGTCCGAGGACCATGCAAGGTCTTGGTTCTGTCCAAAACTTGTAAGATTTCTTGTTTGTACTTGGTTTCCCCATAGGCTTGGGTCCGAAGACCATGCAAGGCCTTGGTTCTGTCCAAAACTTTTTTGTTTTTCTTTTGGAGGTCAGCCCCTTGACCATGACGGGGAGGGCTGATTTGGAGTCGGAAGCCCCTAGAGATGCCCGTGCCGCTGGCGCTACAGGATGTAAGCCCTAGCGCAAGTTTATATCAGAGCGACAACTTCAGGTCACCGGAGATGGGAAAAAACTCGCGAATCTCCGCTTGCTAGAGGGTTGACTCATGCGCCACCTGCGCCAACGCGCAAGCCTTCCCACAGACGGCGCCAATTGTAGGGACACGACTCTCAAACGGCCCAACAACGACGTTGGGCTCGCACGTGAAAGATCCCCCACAATAATATTTGTAGAGAGTGGGCTTGAAAGGCTAGCGTTGGGTCACGGGACGTTAGTACAGGCCGGACCTTAGATAAACCTAGACTAGAAAAGGCTTTAGTCCGGATATCCAAGCCCAATAACTTTATAAATTGAGGGATTGGACTCCTCGGATCATGTCCGAGGAGCACTAGTGTTTTTCTCCGGTTACCCGTCGATGGGTTTTCCATGGTGGAGCGAATATATTATCCGGGCATTCTCATTCCTGGAGTTTTTTCCAGGAAATGGGATGGGGCTCTCCCTTTTTTTGTTACCTTACGTTTTCTTTTATACTAGCCTACGTTCGTTATCCTTCGTCCACGTGTAGGGTCAGTTTTTCCAGGACTGATATTTGTCCCGTCAATCCCATCCCAGCATTGTTGGGCATGGTTAATAAAGCCTAAGAATCCGGATCTTTTAGGTGCAATGTCATATCAATGAGGGGTATTAAGGACATTTCCCCGAGATATTTTCTGATCTTTTAAGTTTGCTTGTATGCCACTTTCATCAATGAGACTTAGGGTCTGCCGAGGACTAAGCTGTCCTCGGCCATATCTTCGGGCCCCTTTGGGCTTAATATTTTTGGGCTTGGGCCCTGGCCTCCTTCAATTTGGGGTCTGTGGACTCCCCATAAGCGAGCGGGCCGAACCCACAAACTATTGGGCCCCACAGATTGTATTTGTATCAACCCAACACAACCTATTTAATATTAAGCATGTTGAAATGGTTTGTGTAACATTTGTGTCAACCCAAATGACATGTTTATTAAGCATGTCAAGAGGGTCATATTGTGCAACTCGTTTTATAAATGGGTTATGCTAGGATTGGAGAGTTATGACATAATTATTAAATGAGTCATGTTTAATTTTGTCATCCTATTTATTTGAATACCCCTAACATGACACCCCAAAACAGAATTGCCACCCCTATTTTCAAGGTTTTCATCTCCCACGAGATTAATACATGGGATGTTGTCCTGCTTGGGGAGCACAATACATAAGACATAGTGTTATGAATCATTTCTTGAATATATATCACTTTACAATTTTAACATGATAATCATTATTTGCATTTTTATTTGTTGTGCTTATCTTGAGAAGGGAATATTATTTTTAAGAACTCTATTGTCTATTTTGCATGAGTAAAATTCGTGTCCAAGGATTTTTAAATGTATGTAATCAACTTATTGGGCCAAGTAAATAACAAAAGGTACTTATGGTTAGTCTAAGAATAGTTTCCTATTCTAGAAAAGTTTCTCTGTCTCTCGAAGAAAGCTCTCTGTAGCTCTCTTTTAGAGAGTAGAATAGGGGTCACTTCCTTCAAGGAAGTGTTTTAGTCTTTCTTTGAATTAACAACGTTAGTTCAAAGCTTGTGGGGTTCCTCTTTTTCGTGGGATTCGTGGGAAACAGTTTCTGTGTTTTGTGTCTAATATCTCTATTTTTTCTTGATTCTCTTCCAGCTACCATGGATGAGTTAACTTCAAATTGGAATCGTCTTACCCTTTCAGATAGGGAGGGACTAGGTTGCTATCTCGATGATGAATTGAGTTCCCAAGAGTTCTTCTTGGCTACCAAGTTTTTAACTAAGAGGACGGTCAATGTGGATGCCATAGCAAAAACTTTTACACCATGAATTAATATAGGTGGAATTGGCTTTTCCTAAAGTGGAATTTCATATAACAAATCTCTAAGCCAATTTGCCTCTTCACTAGCTAAAGCTAATGCTATTAATTCAACTTTCATTATTGAATTAGCAATTATTGTTTGCTTTTTAGATTTCCAACAAATAGCACCACTACCTAAGGTAAAAATATAACCAGTGGTAAAGAGAGAATCACTTGACAAAGTATTCCAATCGGAATCACTAAAACCTTTAATCACAGCAGGGTACTTTTTATAAAATAAGCCATAGTTTTTGGTACCAATTAAATATTTCATGACTCGCTCAATAGCTAGCCAATAATCTTTACTAGGCTTGCTAGTAAATCTGCTAAGCACTCCTACTGCATATGCAATGTCAGGTCTAGTACAATCAGTAGCATAACGTAAACTACCAATGATACTAGCATAATCCTTTTGATTAAAAATCTCATCATCATTATTCACAGGAAATAAATGAACTCTAGAATCAAAAGGAGTAGCTATACTTTTGTGATCATGAAAATTATATTTTCTCAATATTTTCTCAACATAATGTGATTGATCAAGATATATTCCATCACATGCTTTTGTAATTTTCATGCCCAAAATAAAATTAGACTCACCAAGATCTTTCATATCAAAATGGCTTTTAAGCATATTTTTTGTCTCATTTATAACATGCATATTTGAGCCAAAAATCAACATATTATCCACATAGAGGCTAATAATAACATGTAAATTATTCCATGTTTTAGAATAAATACATTTATCACATTCATTTGATTTATAACCATTCCCAATCATGCAGGAATCAAACTTTTCATGCCACTGCTTAGGTGCTTGTTTTAAGCCATATAGGGATTTAGTTAGCTTACATACCTTGCTTTCTTGTCCAGGCTCTACAAAGCCTTCAGGTTGGTCCATATAAATCTCTTCCTCTAGGTCCCCATTTAGAAAAGCAGTTTTTACATCCATTTGATGAATTTTCAAATAAAAAATTGCAACAATAGCAATTAACAATCTAATAGATGTAATTCTTGTTATCGGAGAAAATGTATAAAAAAAAAATCAAGATCAACTTTTTGTTTAAAGCCTTTTGCAACAAGTCTAGCTTTAAACTTATCTATTGATCCATCCGGTTTCAACTTTTTTCTAAGGACCCATTTACAACCTATGGTCTTACAACCCAGTGGAAGATCTACTAATTTCCAAGTTCTATTAGAAATTAGAGATTCCATCTCATCATTTACAGCCTCTTTCCAAAATATAGCATCAAGTGATGTTAAAGCCTCTTTTAAATTTTGGGGATTTTCCTCAATGTTAAAAACATAATAATCAGGACCAAAATCCTTTTCAACTTTAGCTCTTTTACTCCTTCTAGGTTCCATTTCAAAATTTTATTGATTTTGTAAATGTGAAGTAGATGAACTAGGTTGTGACAAAATATTTTCTTCACTCCCACTATTTTTCAATTTAAAAGGAAATTTTTCTTCATGAAAAATTGCATCACCAGATTTAAAAATTATTCTTTTTTAAGATCAAAAAATCTATAGGCTGCACTATTAATCGCATAACCAAGAAAAACACAGGTAGTAGCTCTTATACCTAATTTAGGCATTTTAGGGTCAGTAAGCCTTACATAAGCAAGACAACCCCATACTCTCAAATATCCCAAATTTGGCTTATGTCCTTTCCACATCTCAAAAAGTGCAGTGTGTGACTTTTTATGTGGCACCCTATTCAAAACATGACATGCAGTTAAAATAGCTTCACCCTAAAAATGTAAAGATGCACCAGATTCAATTAACATGGCATTTGTTAACTCAATTAAAGTTCTATTTTTTCTTTCAGCCACACCATTAGAAGCAGGTGAATATGATGCAGTAGTTTCATGGATAATTCCCAAAGACTGAACAAATGAGTTGATTGCACTTGATTCATACTCATGGCCTCTATCACTTCTTATTCTTTTTATTTTTCTACCGAATTGATTTTCAACTTCTTTTAAAAAATCTTGAAATTTTTCAAAAGCATCACTTTTATTTTTCAACAAATAAACAGTTGTATATTTTGAGAAATCATCAATAAAAGTGATAATATATCTATTTCCTCCACGAGTTAAAATTCCCTCAAATTCACATAAATCAGAGTGAATTAACTCAAGCAATTCAGTATTTCTTACAACACTTTTATGAGGCTTTTTTGTAATCTTAGCTTGACTACAAGTTTCACATTTTTCAAAACCTTTGAAAGTCTTGGAATTAATCCTAAACTACTCATGATTCCCACATATCTACTATTTATATGACACAAACAAGCATGCCAAAAATTAATAGAAGAAAGCATATAAACTGAACTGGTAGATGCTTTATTATTCTCAACATTCAATTTAAACATTCCATCACAAGCATAACCCTTGCCCACAAATAATCCATTTTTAGTGATTACATAATTATCAGATTCCATAGTTTGATTGAAGCCAGCCTTGTTAAGCAAAAAACTTGACATCAAATTCTTCCTCATGGACGGAGTGTAAAGTACATCTTTCAATATTAGCACACGTCCAGAAGTGAATTTCAATTCAACCTCACCACTCCCAAGAACCATGGTTTTGCTAGAGTCACCAAGCATAACAGTTTTTTCTTCTTCAAAAGGAGTGTACAATTTGAACCAATTCTTGTCATAGCAGACGTGCCTATTAGCACCAGAATCTGCCCACCACCCTTCAACACATTGCACCATATTGATGTCTGTAATCATAGCCACTAAAGGCTCTTCATTACGTTAGCCTGCAGGACAGATTCACATTTCCGAAATTTGCAAAATCGAGCAATATGCCCACTCTTGCCACAAACGAAACAGGATCTATTAAATTGATCTTGTGAAGGGGGCCCTTGGTTCTTATTATTATTTTTAAAGGCTCTCTTTTTAGGCTTCAATTGACTATTTCTAGGAAAATGATTTTTGGGCATATTATTATTGGATGAAATAAGGTTTACCTTTGTGGTGGAATTACCATTACTCTCTTGTGTCATGAGCGCATCTTGTCCTCTAGCCTCCTCCTCCACATAGATGCATGTGATCAAAGTCTCCAAGGATGTCTCCTTTTGTTTGTGCCGCAAAATCTTTTGGAACTCCCTCCAAGATTGTGGTAGTTTATCAATTATGCCAGCTACCACTAAATTGTCTCCAATCTTTATGCCTTCGGATCTCAATTCCACCACAATCATTTGAAAGTCTTGTGCTGATCCACCACAGATTTTCCATCCACCATTTGGTAACGGAAAAATCTACTAGCAGCATACTTCTTTGCACCTGCCTCCTAGGTATCATACTTGCTTTGTAAAGCTTTCTAAATTTTCTTAGCAGAATTATAAGTTGTATCATAATAATCATAGAAATGATCAAGACAATTCAAAAGATAAGAACGACAATTATATTCATCTTTTGTATACTTATCTTTTTTTTCTTGATGGAGACTATATTCTTCCTCACTCATCTCATCGGTAGGAACTTTTGATGGATTCTTGTCAATGAGGATGTAGGAGACTTTGAGAAGACTCAAGTAGAAGAGGACCTTTCCTTCCCACCTCTTGAAGTGGGAGCCCTTAAAGCGAAAAGGCTTGTTGAGATCTCCAACAGGCTCATTTGGTTTCTGAAAGTTCAATAACGTGTACAAAAACACTTTTGAACGTTTAGACCCCCAAAAATTAACTTAACCAACACAAGCAATATGTTAAACAATAAGTGTGCGGAAACTTAACATATGCTATAATGTGAAATTGGTTAAACAACTATCTAAGCCATAACAAAATATAACCATAGCAGATAATGTAAAGGCAAAGATAGAGAGGAAGGAAGATGCAAACACAAAGATAACACCCGATGTGTTATCGAAGAGGAAACCGAAGACCTCGGCGAAAAACCTCTCCGCCGCCCTCCAAGCGGTAATCAATCCACTAGAAAATACAGTTGGGATACAAGGACAGCAATAGACCCTCCAAGCCTAATCTACCCAGTGCACCTAAGCCCTCCAAGCTTCTTGCTCCAACGAGGTTGCGCCGAACCTTTTTCTTTTCTAGCTTCCCGGATTCCGCTACTACACCGTAGCATCAACCAATGAAGATTGGCTCCTTCCTAACTGCTTCCCAGAACTCCAAACGACTGTCTCACAGAGATGATAATGGTGAGAGCCAGGTTTGGTATAATGCCTCTCAAGGTTTTGACAATGGAGAGGAAGAGAGTGAGGGAATTTGAAGAGACTCTAAGGTATAGATTGTGGGTAAAACAATCTGGTTTTTCTTTAGGGTTTCTCTCTCAAAATTCTCTCTGGAAGCTCTCTTTCAATCGTGGGTTAAAGGGGTATTTATACTGGAGTGGGAGAGGAATGTGAAACGTCAGGTTTTACAAAACAGGGGTGGCTTGCGGCTTGACCTCGCGGCTTGACCAAGTCGCGAGATCCAGTCGCGAGTTAACCGTATGGCCAGTTGTCCTGTTTTATCCTGTAGTGCTCCAGCTAGCATGACTGTTCATCTTCCAGCATGCTTGGCACGTGTGCTGCTTCTGGCGGCTTGCAGCCGCGAGTCCACCCGCGAGTCCCAGCCGCGACACTCTGTTTTCTTGCACACTCTTGAGCAATCTTCACTCTATCTCACTCACTACCCTTACAACAAACCCACCTAAATACAGGGTTACTAAATGCTGAATTACAAGCAAATTTGGCACGGAATAAAGCCAATTAGATGGTTGAATAAATTCAACCTTACAATCTCCCCCTTTGGCTATTCCGTGACAAAACCCTAAAACAGACTCTAGACTTAACATGTGAGTTGGGAACAGTTGAACAAAACTCACTCACACCTAACTCTAGAAGCTGTGAAGCACTTGAATCATATGAACATAAACTCCTGAAACACAACAATACACCATGATCATTGTAAGCAGAAAATTATAAATGCATATGAAACAGGCAATATGAGATCAAGCAAAGATGGAGTTAATAAACAAACCATGGCTTGATCAACCAAGTGAACACCATAAGGTAGTGATCACAGTGTTCATTCACACTTGGAATGAAC
The DNA here is from genome assembly GCF_932294415.1 of Quercus robur. NCBI lineage: Eukaryota > Viridiplantae > Streptophyta > Magnoliopsida > Fagales > Fagaceae > Quercus > Quercus robur. The sequence goes on from NC_065542.1 coordinate 41,482,166, forward strand.
ACAAGGACATACAAGTTAACAAGCACAAGGCAAGACACTTGTATGCTCAACACTCAACCAATGCATAGCACACAAGGCATATGCATCTAGGAACAATCCTACAAGGGCACAAGAGTGACAGTACATAAACCAAAATGCAGAACATTTAGATTAAAGTACTGATTTCAACATAGCATAAAGGCTGCACTTAAGCAAGGTACATACCATAAAGCCTACAAACTATGCATAAAACATTAACCCTAAAAGCTTACAAAAGCACATGGGTACAAACCAATAACTTCCTGAAAAACATCATCAAAATATATTAAAGTTTAAACCAAGAGTATATGAAATGAGTTAGAAACAGCTATACACCAAAACACAGTGTATCAAAATCATAAAACACTAAAAGTACTCAAATCATAAACATATATAAACACAGTTTCTGTTTTTAGCAACTCCCCCTTAGCAACTCCCCCTCAACTAATTACTCCCCCTTAAGCTTTTCTGCTTCTCCATCATCAATGAACTTCTCCCCCTTTTTGACAGGAATGGCCAAAGGGTCACTGGTCATGCTGAGTTGTGAAGCTGTCAAGTGAAGCAGCCAAGACATCAATCTGGTCTTGCATGGCTCTCATCCTGTCAGAGTGCTCAGTTTGGACTGCCCTGATCCCATCAAGCCTTTCCAGAATGATCTGGAAAGCATCTGGAGGTGTGTCTGCAGAAGTTGAAGCTCTATGTCTTTTGCCACTTCTCCTAGGTGTTGAAGTTGATGCAAGCCCTGCTGCCTCTGCTTCAGTCTCCATTGGGGCAGCCTCTCCTTCATCACCTTCATCTTCTTCTCCTGGAAGCCTAACACTTATCCTTTTGCAGGTAAGCTTGTTGATTGCAGAGGGTGTAGACATGGGACTGATGTCTTAAGGGATTGGAACACCCTTACTCCTAAAAATCCTCATTAGCAAACTTGGAAAGATCAATTTAGGCCTAGAGGTGGTTCTAGTCTCATCCACAATGGTGTCATAAATGTGGGAACTTATGTCTATGAAGTTCTTTTCTTTGAGATCCATCAGAAAGACTGCTCTAGCACAATTGATTGTAGTCAATTTCTTAATGGGATAGAGGTTAAACATCATAATTATTGTAAGGCACCTCATGTCCACTGGAAAGGCAGTGGTATTCAAACATTTCCCTTCTCTCTGCCCACCTATCCTTTGTTGAATTGTTTCAATAGACACACTCCTATCCTTGTAATTGATAAATTCTTCATCATCTAATCCTTCAAGCCCTAATGCATCATCTATGACATGAGCATCCAAGACAAATTTTTTACCCCTCACCCAGCAACTCAATTCATTATCCTTTATCACAGCATTTGAGTAAAATTCCCTAATTAAGGGTTCACACACAACAGGGAAACCACCCAGAAGCTTTTCCCATCCTCTTCCTTCAAAACAGCTGGGAATAAATGTTTGCCTTAAGTCCTCCAAATCTACAAATCTCTCTTGAATGATTCCTGCATTCAAGAAGTTATCCTTGTATCTCTCAAAGTGGTGAACTGATCTAAACAGTCTAGAATCCATCTTTAATCTTTTGTCAGCCTTCTTTGCAGTAGATTTCTTCTTCTGAGGTGAGGGAGCCATCTGTGAACAATCAGAAAAGGCCACAACAACATAAAGCAATATATGTGCATAACCAGTCAGTACCATGTAATTAACAAAGAGATATCAACCATACAAATGAACTTTAAAGACTTAAACAACAAGCTACTTAGTTCAAACATATGGATAAACCAAGCCTAGGATAGGAAACACATGAACAACATGGTGAAACTATCCTAAAGGCAGATAAATGACATTGAGACAGATAATGGAAAAATGATATGACACACAAACAGTATATTGAGCCTAACAGAACCTTCCCACAGATTAACACACTAGAACATGCAAATCTAGCACAGTAAAACTCACAGCCTCAAAAAGAACCAATAGAAACAACTCAACAGCTCAAAGTTCAGATTGAAATAAAAGAAATACTTAGCTAAGCACAAGATGAAGAGCAATAAGAGTATGACTATCATTAACACAAACTATAGCAACAGCATCCACAAGCTAAGCAAGAACAAAGAGCAGAAACTGAAACAAAAACCCATTTAAAAAAAAACACAATCATATGCGAAAAATCAAAGGGTAAAAGCACAAAATCAAGTAGAAAAGAGTGTAAAACAGAAAACCCATACCTGTAACTTGACGATTTTGAGCAACAAGAGTGCAACACTAGAGATTGGAAAAGGGAGCACGGAGTGTTTGGGAGGGAGAGAGTTTAGAGAGAAGATGAACAGTCACAAAAATTCGAGGGAAAAACTGAAAAAGTTTAAAAACTGCTCCTATTTCTGCAAAACACGCGATTTTCGCGACTGGATTAAGTCGCCACACAGTCGCCAGCTCAAGCCGCCAAAGCACTCAAGAACAAAATTTTGAAAAATTTTTCTAAGTGTTTTTCGCGACTGGAAGGTCTACCCGCGAGTGAGTCGCGAGTTGAACCGCGAAAATCTCTGAGTGAACCTCGCGACTGGACCTTCCACTCGCGAACAAGTCGCCAAAAATGACCAGCGAAGATGCGACTGAGGCTCGCGACTTGACATACCCACGACTGAGCCGCCAAAACAGGGCAAAACTGTATTTTTGAAAATTTTCAGATTTTTCAAACAAAATACTTTCCAAAAACACCTAAAACACTCAAAAATCTTTTTGTGCTTGAATTAACAAAGATTGAGCATGTGAAAACACATTTTATCAAGTACAATCACACAAATGAATATGGCATTTATTGAACATAAACTTGTGTGTTGTGTGTGGATATCAACAATGAGATAGTCCTTTGTCTAATGTGAAGCTTCAATGATCAATTCAACCAAGGCATACATAATTAGCACTAGATCATGTGACCAATCTCAATTATAGAAATATGTATATATGACCTCCCACACATCTTGATAACATAACTTGGAGCTTTTCATTTGACTCCACTATCAATCATAACATTTGATCTTTTTGATCTTTTGAGGCAATCATCTCTCATTGTGAGAGGGATAGATAACATTTCTCTTTGAAGAACAGGCCTTTGGCCTTTTTGAATGAAATTTCACTTTTAATATAAGGTCGCTTACCCTTTTTCCTAGTCAAATACTAGAATGTGCGACAGGCTTTTGCAGCTCAATATCTCTTTTCATTTGGAGATTTACATTTGGTGAGCTCTTTTTAGCAAAACAAAAATAAAAAGTGGGAAGATATATAGACACAAGTCTATGCATGTCTCAAGATCAACATAACCATTCACTAATCATTCATGACAAGTTTGAAGATCTATTTACAACAATCACATAGATTTCAAGATTTTTCCCACAGTGATATGAGTGCATGAAAACAAGCAATGCTCGAAAATGCACAAAGCCATTAGCACAAAGGTACAAGGCAAACCAAGTTTTGAGACAAAACTCAACAAAGTCAATCAAGCTTTTTGATTTTCTAATTTTTTATGTGATTTTTGGATTTTTGACACAAGCAACAAAAAGATTGATAAAGAAAATTCACAAAAAGATAAGCAAACAACCAAAGTCAAAAACAACAAGCATACCAAACAAACATAGTCACAAAGCATAGGAAGTATTAATGCATGGACATGTTGTAATGCTTATGCATGAGTACCCCTTTTCACCCACACGTCACTTGCGTTTGGGGTGATTTCCTTATAGGATTGGGTACGGGAGTTAGGGCTTTCAAACCTTCGTGAGAAGCTTTCCAAGCAGTTGGTGAATGCACCAATCATCTTCATCACGTTCATCATTCCGGGATCTCCATTTTGATCTCTAGATTGATCACCTGCCCAAATTCTCCTATCATTTCTGGGTCCTCCTGACCTTTGAGGAGTTGCACTGTTCTTTGCTCTCAGCTTTTGGCAATTTGGTCGAGTGTGCCCTTGAAGTCCGCAATAATGGCACACATAAGTTCCTCTAGGACCTCTTTGTGGTCGTGGACGTGACTTGGCACGAGATTCGGACCTGCCCACAGACTGATTACGATGATTCAGCATCCGGTTGTCCACCACATTCTTCTTCTCCTCCACCTCGAGCTTCACACCAGTAAGGTCAGCTACAATTGGATCTTTGGCCTTTACAAACTTCACTTCTTTAGTGACATTTCCAGATGAACTACTTCCTCCGGTATATCCCAGTCCGGATTTGTCTGAAAAACTCTTTTGAGATGATATAACATCATCTAGCTTCTTGGTGGTGACCCTCTTTATTTTTGCATTTGCTTGCACAACCTCATTCTCAAGAAATCTCACTTTAGTGTCAGCTTGGGACAGCTCACCATTCAGTGTTTCAATCTCGCATTTGGCCTCCCTATACCGGATTAGGAGACTTTTGTAGTCCTCCTCAGCCTTCTTCATTTTTCTCACAACAGCCTTGGCCACCCTTGTGTATTCACCCGACTTCTCCAAGAGTGAGTTATAATTCTCTTGAAGATTTGCTGTGCTTTCTTCTTCAGCTTCTGATTCTTCAACAATTCCTAGTGATTCATCATCACTATGTTCTCCAAGGTCTCGTACAAGCAAATTCAACTCATCCGACGACTCAACATGAGCAATAGTCATAAAAGCTGAATAGTTCCCCTCTCCATCACAGCTCTCTTCAGATTCTGAGTCAGACGAATCTGAGTCACTCAAGGTCGTGGCATACACTTTGCCTTTCGATTTCAAATAATTCGGACATTCCTTCTTAAAGTGTCCATGCCCGTTGCATTCAAAACAAGTGACACCTTGTGTGGATTGGGATTCTTTTCCAACTTTCTTTTTGAAATCCCTCTTCTCCCTTCCAGAATTTTGGAATTTTCTCTTATCATCAAATTTTCCATTATTTTTGAATTTCAAAAACTTTCTGAAATTTTTAACAAGATAGGCTACATCTTTGTCAACCACATCTTCTCCCGATGAGTCTTGATCTTCCACCTTCTCATTAATGGTCTTTAGAGCAAGGGATTTACTCTTCCGTTGATTTGGCAGTGACATCTCATAAGTCTGCAGAGAACCAACCAGCTCCTGTACTTTGATGTCGTCAAGATCCTTGCTCTCTTCAATGGCTGTCACTTTAGCACGAAAACTTTCCGGCAATGAACGAAGGATCTTCCTTACAATCTTTGAGTCCTCCGTTTTCTCCCCCAAGTTAAACTTACTGACAACCACCTCATTTAGTTTCCCATAGAAAGAGTCAAAAGACTCATCCTCACTCATTTTAAGCTCCTCAAACCGAGTGGTCAGCATTTGTAACTTGGTGTCTTTCACTTTCTTCGTGCCTTCATAAGTGGTTTCCAGAATCTCCCATGCTTCTTTGGCAATGGTAATGTGAGAAATCCTGTGAAATTCATCTGGAGACACACCACAGAAAATAGCATTGAGTGCTTTACTGTTAGCATTAGATGCAGCAAGTGCTGCCTTATCCCATGTGGATTTGGCTGCCTCAGGTTTGGTCCAACCAATCTCAACAGCATCCCAAACGGATTCATCAATAGAACACAGAAAAGCTCTCATACGAACCTTCCAAAAAGCATAATTACTACCGTCAAAATATGGAGGTGCATTAAGGGATTGAGACCTATCCATCTCAAAAAGGGAGTCAAGGATCACACAATGGTAATGAAACCAACAGCAGTGTACCCGCTCTGATACCAATTGAAAGTTCAATAACGTGTACAAAAACACTTTTGAACGTTTAGACCCCCAAAAATTAACTTAACCAACACAAGCAATATGTTAAACAATAAGTGTGCGGAAACTTAACATATGCTATAATGTGAAATTGGTTAAACAACTATCTAAGCCATAACAAAATATAACCACAGCAGATAATGTAAAGGCAAAGATAGAGAGGAAGGAAGATGCAAACACAAAGATAACACCCGATGTGTTATCGAAGAGGAAACCGAAGACCTCGGCGAAAAACCTCTCCGCCGCCCTCCAAGCGGTAATCAATCCACTAGAAAATACAGTTGGGATACAAGGACAGCAATAGACCCTCCAAGCCTAATCTACCCAGTGCACCTAAGCCCTCCAAGCTTCTTGCTCCAACGAGGTTGCGCCGAACCTTTTTCTTTTCTAGCTTCCCGGATTCCGCTACTACACTGTAGCATCAACCAATGAAGATTGGCTCCTTCCTAACTGCTTCCCAGAACTCCAAACGACTGTCTCACAGAGATGATAATGGTGAGAGCCAGGTTTGATATAATGCCTCTCAAGGTTTTGACAATGGAAAGAAAGAGAGTGAGGGAATTTGAAGAGACTCTAAGGTATAGATTGTGGGTAAAACAATCTGGTTTTTCTTTAGGGTTTCTCTCTCAAAATTCTCTCTGGAAGCTCTCTTTCAATCGTGGGTTAAAGGGGTATTTATACTGGAGTGGGAGAGGAATGTGAAACGTCAGGTTTTACAAAACAGGGGTGGCTCGCGGCTTGACCTCGCGGCTTGACCAAGTCGCGAGATCCAGTCGCGAGTTAACCGTATGGCCAGTTGTCCTGTTTTGTCCTGTAGTGCTCCAGCTAGCATGACTGTTCATCTTCCAGCATGCTTGGCACGTGTGCTGCTTCTGGCGGCTTGCAGCCGCGAGTCCACCCGCGAGTCCCAGCCGCGACACTCTGTTTTCTTGCACACTCTTGAGCAATCTTCACTCTATCTCACTCACTACCCTTACAACAAACCCACCTAAATACAGGGTTACTAAATGCTGAATTACAAGCAAATTTGGCACGAAATAAAGCCAATTAGATGGTTGAATAAATTCAACCTTACAGTTTCTCTTGTGTAGACTCCATGTGTTGAATCTCCTTAAAATTGTTGGTGCAAACACAATGATAATGGAAATAACACAACGAGAAACTGAATAATACTTCTTTGAAAGAAAGAATACCTTCACCCTTCACCTCCCCCTTGTGCACGTATTTAACCCAATATCTGAGACAATTCATGTTAGCCCATTAATCACCAAAATTAAAAAGAATAAAATAGTTTCTCTCATTTTCAATGTGGGATTAAATATTTTCACTAACTCCTCATCTTTCATATTCACTCCCACATTTTTACATTTATGTTATAACATTTATTCATTTTAATTATTTAATATTAAAATGCTCCAACACCATGTAAACCATTGTGTTTGCTCTCTTTTATACTTGTACTCATTATTCAATCATCACTCAATCACCCAACAACTTTATCAAATTTAGATGAAATTTCAACTCAAATTATTGGCATTTACAATGACAGTAGCTTTTTTTTCTTCAGTGCTGGTAGTTATACATTTATACAATCTTATTAAGTCCCGTTTAATTCACGCATAAAATAGGAGGTGAAAAATTGGCCAAAACGTTAGCAGTTCAAGCTAGACTAGAAAGAAAAGGAAGCACAAGTCCCATTAAGTTTATTAACTATGCAAATGATTCTAAATTTGTCTCTTCAATTATGGCGACCTGGATGTGCATTGCAAATTGATAAACTACCATTAAATGTGAGGCAAAGTGGAGAGACAATTTTAACTCAAAGGCTTCACGATACTGTAATAAACTAACAATTTTAACTCAAAGACTTCATGATACTATAAGAAATTTTGAATTTAATAATTTAACTATTATTCTAATACAAATAATAGCTATACAACAAGCCGATTGATGGTGCTTTTGTACAAAGCTTGCTTCTTTTGCCCCCTCCATTCTTAGGGCAGTTCAAATTGCATTTTGAATGAGTTATTGTGTTCTTGGTATGTAGTTTGGTACCTTAATCACATTAATTTTTTTCCTCTTTTCTATTTGGTCTTTATTTAGCAATATATTAATTTTTGGAATCTAATATTTTTCTCCTTTTGATTTCTAATTGTTTGCTTGGTCAGAAAGATGAACACATTCTAATGGAGCGCAGAATCACTCGTCAGTATGTTCCTCGTCGAAGCCAATGGACGAGCTTTGGTCCTTGTTGAGAAAACAAGGAATAAAAGTAAAGGACACCGGAGTGGTGCCAGCCAAAGGCTCTTCGATGCTTAAGTTAGATAATCCCTTTTTCTTAGCAAAAGAATCTTTAGTATATGCTGCGTAATCAGATGTTTCACAATCCACTTACCTGAGCTAGTTGGCTTTATATAGCCTAGCCTTGAGTTAATGCATTTGCCCGTTGCATTTGAGTGAATTATGGCAATGATGGCAATGAAGTCTCTCTTTGAATAGAGGCTTGTAACGCCCAGGTGGCTCATCAAGGCCGTTGTAATAGCTCTCTTGTCGTTTCCCCAATATTAGCAAGTTTAATGGAGTTTATTTCTGCCTTTAATGCATCTATTTCCATCTTTCATAATGACGATCAAAATGTGCTTATGGTCGTCCATATTGATAGACAACCATTTACTCACATATTCGTCAGTTGCCCCCTTGTTCCACTCTCATCTATGTCATGGACAAGAACTAGAATATGATCAGAGGTGAAGGTTCGCATCTCTTTGTTTCCCGAAGTTCTTCTATTTGCAATAAATGTGGTTCGACCTCCTTGCCGAATGACAAACATGTGTCCTTGTTCCATTGGCGGCGTGTGTGAATTTTTCTCGGTTTTGGCGTGCCTTAATTTCAATTTTCCCTTTTTTAGAAAAAACTGTTTCCTCTCCCTTTGTCCTATTTTCTTTGTCTTTGAAGCTTCGGAGGATTTTCAAATTTCAAACTTTTTCCTAGTAAGGTCCTTCTTCATGCTTACTTGATGGTTGCTTTTGATTTCTTTAGACAAGAGAGTCCCTCAATTTCTTTTTTCTTTGCCAGATTAGGAGTCTTTCTTGAGTATTCTTTTGGTCGGCGTCCTTAGGTAGGTTCGTTTGTGTCTCGTTTTACCACACTCAAACCCATTTTACTCTCCTTTTATCCCTTGATTTGCCATTCCTTGATCAAACTCCATCTAGAGATGACCACCATAGAGTATAGGGAAGATGACGTTAGGTCGAGTAAGTTAGAGATAGGGTTATCATCAAACGCTGAATCCCTATGTAAGGTGGTTGATACTGCTATGTCGAAATTGCCCTCGTCTTTTTCTTTGCCCCTATTGCATGCCCTTTCTGAAATTTTTTCGTTGAAAGAAAAGCATTTGAATAGGTTTAGAAAAAGATTTCAATTTCTTAAAGGTACCTCCATTCACTTGCCCCGCTCTAGTGAAAAAGCTTGTAGCTTTGCCCACGGAGAAGTGTGCTTCTACGAAGTAGATTTCCTGTGTTACCTTCGCTTTCCTAGCCATCTGTTCGTTATGCAACTTCTTCATAATTTCCAAATTGTCCTTGGTCAACTCGTCCCTAACGCCTAGAGGATTAGTATAAGTTGTATGTCAATTTGGGTGTTTGCCTATGATCCGGATATGATAACGTTGAACGAATTTTTGTACTTGTACTGCTTGAAACCTTCCATCCACCATGGGTATTTTGAGCATTTATCCTGGGATAGAAAATCTAGGGTCGTCTCTGGATTCCCTTCATCCTTTCATGATTGGAAATCACGATATTTTTTCATTTCTGGAACTGGTTGGGAAACCGTGTCTGAAGACTTTTGGGGGGAAGTCCTAAGATTACTAACAACTTCTGGGGGGATGTCCCAAGATTATTGCGGAAATGGGAAATCCCTACACTTGGTGCGTACTTTTATCATTTTTCTTGACTCTTCTTTGTCTAACTATTGCTCGCATAATACTGCTTATCTCTTGATCTTTGTAGTTTTTAATCGTCCTGAGTTGGAAAGCCAGTACCGTGAATGAGTCTGTGTAGCTCTTGCTTTCGCTCGGGAGATTGAAGATTTTGATGATTTAGTTAACCCTTGTCATTTGTTTGATTGCTGTCTTGGACCCGAGCCTTCGAAGTACGTGTTAGAAAAAATTTGCCAAGAAGAGAAAAGTAAGTTCTTCCTTGCAACCCTTAAAGTAAGTTCGTCCTTGTGGACCTTTTCGCTATTCCTTTTGGTTACTCATTCTCTTCTTTTCCTTAGCAGAGATGGCCACCAGATATAGTATGGAGAAGTATGCTTGCATCAAAGGGATGAAGAATGAACCTTTGTCTCACCTTGTTGCGGATTTGAAGAAACCAAAATTGAGTGATGAGAAAGGTGACACCATAGTTCTTTTTTCCATGCAAATCACCCCGTCTTCCCCAACTCTATCTCTTGAGGTTACTGCTTTTACTCCCCCCCACCACTCTCTCGAAAGGAAAAGGCAAAGTTGGGAAGAGCATTTGGGATGACCCGGCCACTGCCCCTGGTTGTGCTCAAAACGTGGTTATGGATGACGAGCTCAAGAGTTTGACATCCCTTCCTTCCCACGAGCTGGTTAGTCGCCACATTCACAAGTTGGTGCAAGTATACTCCTTTCCTTTCATAGCATCTTTTTTGTACACACACACACACACACAGACACACACACACACACATATATTTTACAACTTTCTTCTCACTCTTCCTAAGTCCTTGGGGACTCGTTGTGCTTAACAATGGATTACCTTAATACCGAAGAGAAGGTCATGGTGGCCAACTCTAAGTTGGAATCTGTTGAGGCAGAAAGCTCAAAATTAAAGAAGGACTTGATCATTGCCATGGACGAGATAAACAAGGAAAACGAGAAAATTAAGGAGCTCAGTGAGGCCTTGCGAGTGGAGAAGATGCTCATCATCCAAAAAGATGAAGAAATCGAGGTGGCTCTCCTAAAAACTAATGCCAAGAGAGAAAAAGTCGTCCAATAGTTCATGCAGTTTGACCAATTTTTTGACCTCCAATTCATCTAGTATTTCAAGGGTTTTGAGCTTCTATGGAGGTGGATGATGAAGCACCACAGCCTCGCTGTGGATTTCTCTAACCTTGATTTTGAGAAAATAGACACTGAAATTCTTGTCAACGAGGTCAAGGAGAAAGAGGAAGCAGATGCTGATGTTGTTGGAGGGAAAGATGCCGTTGTTATTGGAGGGACTGATTTGGGCCAAAGGGACAAGGCTGTTTACCCTTCTGCTTAGTATAATTTTACTTTATTTTCTGAACACTAGTTGCCTCCCTATTTTGAGGCCTTTTTTTTTTATTTAAGAACAATGGTTACCTCTAAGTTTTGAGGTTTATAATGCTTTAACACTTTTCTTTGAAATGTTTACTCTAGTCGAGCTTTTGTTTATTAGTGCCTTCTCACATGATTAAGGTCTTTTTGTAGAAGTACTTACACCTTTGATTGTGGTGATCCTATACTTAAATAATTTTTTACTTCGTTTCTCGTAATTTTTTTTTTTTTTTTTGACATTGGTGAATCTAAACTTGTCATTGATAGACTGAGTCTTTATCATATGATTTAAACTTGTCGTTGATAGACTGAGTTTTTATCACAAGTCTTATGATTTAAGCTCGTCATTGGTTGACTGAGTTTCTCCATAAGTTATACAATTGAAACTTGTCATTGATAGATTGAGTTTTTACCGTGACTTATATGATTTAACTTGTCGTTGGTAGGCTGAGTTTTTATCATGAGTTTTATGATTTAAACTCATCGTTGGTAGACTTAGTTGTTACCATGACTTTTATGATTTAAACTCGTCGTTGGTAGACTGAGTTTTTACCATGAGTTTTATAATTTAAATTCGTCATTGGTAGACTAAGTTGTTACCATGACTTTTATGATTTAAACTCGTCATTGGTGGACTAAGTTTTTACCACAAGTTTTATGATTTAAACTCATTGTTGGTAGACTGAGTTTTTACCAGGTTTTTCACCAACATGCTTGCTTTGGGTGGCCCGTTACTAGACTTGCAGATTATGGACTTAGCCTTTAAAAAGAAATGGCATAGAGACGCTTTATTTGCTTTTATTCACCTTTGCTTACAGAAGTATTACAAAGGCAAAACACAACAAAACAAAAGAAATGCTAGTTTAATAAAGGAAAAAGTGCTAGAAATAGGAAATTCTTGTAAGTGAAATAAATTCTCACTTATCTACCAGAGAGTAAGACGAGGTCCATGGCCGCCAACACTTTTACTGATAATACTTCTTGAGGTGCTCTGCATTCCATGGACGAGGTAGGGATTTTCCATTGAGATCTTCTAAGTAATAACTTCCCCTTCTAGAGTAGCGAATGATCTTATACGGACCTTCCCAATTAGGACCCAATTTTCCCTAGGTTAGATCTTTGGTGGCTGATAGGCCAAAAATGAATTGACCCCTTGTGAAGAATTAATTGATTAATTAGCCAAGTTTATTAATTAATCAAATTAACATGCAAACGCGTGGTAGCACAAACATATCACCAATAAACTAAAGTATGCAGCGGAAAATAAATTGACAAGGTGAGTTGTTTACGAATGGGGAAAACCTACACGGCAAAAACCCTACTAGGTGATTTTAAGGTCACCACTCCCGAGATCCACTATTATCACAACAAGTGATTACAAGTAAAGGAATTCTTGTACCTTATACCAACTTGAGTTGAACCCTTACCCCAATATCCAATTGGTCTTGTTCTGTAGTGACAATATCTCCTTGTAATGCACGACTCCTAGTATGTGACTAACCAATTGCGTGGATCCCAATACGCGACTTCAATCACCAACTACAGAAGGTTGTTGGTTGCAAAGTTCTTTAGTTCATCATGCGATGAAGATTGAGAAGCTCCTTGGTTACAAAACCCTACAATGCACAAACACAGCAGCTTCTTCACAAGAAAGATGAACTAGGGCAAATTCTGTTTTTGGTCACAATTTGCTTGAACAAACTTTGCTCAATACTTGTGCAACTTGTGTCACCTTTGATGGCCCTTAAAATAATCCTTTTATATGTCTAGGGTTGTGAGAAAAGAAAACACAAACATACAATCATGGATTGGAGTCAAAGTAGAACTGAAACTTTGTTTTTCATAAACCTCGACAGATGCCTATCCGTAGAGCTGCTATTGAGCCATGGGTTGGAACAACTCTTTAAGGCTTGATAGATGGCTAGTTTTCGAGCTTTAATGACATACACTTTTCAGTCTCGAATCTTGGACAGACTTGCATAGCTTTAACATTTAAACTTGAAACAAGGTTTCTTGAAACATTAAACACATCTTAGATCTACCCAATTACAAGTAAAGTATGTTTTGTCAAAAAATTAGCCAATTACATAAAATAGTGACATATATTCCTAACAAGTGAATCACATATGTCCTAATAGTGGCTTGTTAGATTTTTCGTAGTACTATATCCCCAGGATTAAATCTTTTTAGCTTCACCCTTTAGTTGTGGTACTTTTCATCTTTTAATAGTACAAGGCCATCCTTTGAGCTGCATCGTCTCTGACCTCAGGTAGGCAATCTAGAGCAAGCTTTAATCCTTTGTTGTTACTACGGTTGTCATAATACGTTCGTCTGAAACTTGACATCCCAACTTCGACGGGAATCACTACTTCAGTCCCAAATGCTAGTTTGAAGTATGTTTCTCCTGTTGGTGTCCTTACCCATCGTTTTGTAGGCCCACAGGACTTCTAGAAGCTCTTCAGGCCATGCTCCTTTTGCCCTCTCAAGTCGAGCTTTGATTAGTTTGAGCAAAGTTCGATTTATGACTTCCGTTTGGTCATTAGCTTGTGGGTGCCCTGCGGAGGAATAATGGTTCTTGATCCCCACCTCCTTACAGAAATCTTTGAACTTGTTACTGTCAAACTGTCGTTCGTTGTCAAAGATAATCACCCTCAGGATCCCAAATTGACAGACAATGTTCTTCTAGATGGAGTGTTGTATTTTGGCCTTTGTGATGACTACTAAAGGTTCTGCTTCCACCTACTTTGTGAAATAATCAATAGCAACAATCAAGAGTTTGACTTGCTTTTTACCTGGTGGTAAAGGGCCTATAGTGTCAATCCCTCCATGTTGAGAATGGCCATAGGGATGAGATATTTGTCAAGTGCTCCGCTAGAACATGTTGCATATTTCCAAACCACTTGCATTTGTCACATCTCTGAATGACCTGGACGACATCCTTCTGCATGGTCGACCAAAAATATCCTGCTCGAACTACTTTCCCAACAAGTGATCATGGGCTCAAATGATTTTCATAGACTCAGACATGAATCTCTCGTAGCATGTATGTGGCATACTCGGAACCTAGACACTTCAAGTAGGGTTGGGAAAACCCCCCTCATGTACAGTTCATCATTCAAAATTGTGAATCTAGATGACCTTACTCTGATCTTCCTAGCCTCTGATAGGTCTGGTAGGAGTTTCCCATCTCTGATGTAAGCAAGGATTGGGTCCATCTAGCTGCTCTTTGATTGGACATAAATGACATCCAAGCCTTCTATACTTGGGATGATTTGCACTTCCATGTATAGCCTTGGCCGCCCTGTGTCACTGTTGAACGAGGCTAGCCTAGCCACCTTATCTGCTTCGAAATTCTCCTCCCTTGGTACTTGGCTAATCCTGACATCATCAAAGTTAGAAACTAGCTGACTGGTCAGTTTTAAGTACTTTTCATCCTATCTTCCTTCGCTTCATACTCGTTAGTTATTTTCCCTACCACCAACTTTGAATTTGTATTCAACTTCAAGTTTCTGATTCCCAAGGCCTTTGCTACCCTTAAACTGGTAAGCACTGCCTCATATTTCGCTTCATTATTTGTCACTAGAAACTGAAGCTGGACCTAGTATTTAAGAATGTCTTTGTCAAGAGAGAGAAGGATCACGCCTGCACCCTCAACACCTGCAGCTGACGGCCCATCAGCGTATACCGTCCAGTATTCTACCTCTAGGTCAAGTTCTATCATGGTGAACTCTAAGACAAAGTCAGCTAATGCTTGAGCCTTGATAGTAGTTCGTGGCTTGTAGTCGATGTCAAATTGACTCAGTTCGACAGCCTATTAGACCATCCTTCCTGTAGCGCGGGCCTGCTTATGGCTTTTCGAATGGGTTTGTCCATCATGACAAAGATGGTATGAGCGTGGAAGTATGGATGAAGCTTTTGAGATGCAACAATTAAAGAAAAAACCATCTTCTCTATCCTTGGGTATCTTGCCTCGGCACTTTAGAAGGCCTGGCTTGTATAATAAACCGGCCTCTAAACTCTAAGCTCTTCTCGGAACAATGCCATGTTGACGGTTGTTTGTGATCCAACCAAATAAAGGAAAAGATCTTCCCCTTCTATAGACGGATTTAGGAGCAGTGGTTTAGACAAGTACTCCTTGAGGCTCTAGAAAGCCACTTCACACTCTTCTATCCACTGGAAAGCTTGCTTTAGTGTTTTGAAAAATGGGAGGCACTTATTTGTAGCCTTGGAGATAAACCTATTCAGGGTTGCGACCCATCTAGTTAGTCTCTATACTTACTTCACGTTTCTCGGTGGGGTCATGTCGAGTATGGCCTTAGCTTTTTCTGGGTTGGCCTCAATTCCTCATTGGGAAACCATGAACCCAAGAAACTTGCTCGATGAAACTCCAAATACACATTTTGCCGGCTTTAGCTTCATCTGATATTTCCTCAAAATATCAAAAGTCTCCCTGAGATCATCCAGATGTGAATCTGCCCTCTTGCTCTTGACGAGCATGTCGTCCACATAAACTTCCATGTTTCTCCTTATTTGTTTGCTGAACATATGATTCACCAGCCTCTAGTAAGTAGCCCCTGCATTTTTTAGTCCAAACAGCATGACCTTGTAGTAGTATAGCCCCTGGCTGGTGACGAATGTTGTTTTCTCTTGGTCTTCCTTGTTCATATGAATCTGGTTATAACCTGTAAATGCATCCATGAAAGTTAGCAACTCATGACCAGCCATGTAATCTACTAGTTGATCAATCCTAGGGAGGAAGAAACTGTCTTTTGGGCAGGCGTTGTTGAGGTCTGTGAAATCGAAGCACATTTGCCATTTCCCATTGGACTTCTTGACCATGACAACATTGGCAAGCCACTCGGGATAGAAGACCTCTCAGATGAAACCAGCAGTTAAGAGCTTTTCTACTTTTTTCATGAAAGCCTTATTCCTTTTGGGGGCGAAGACCCTTCACTTTTGCTGGACGAGCTTCTTCGTTGAATCAACATTCAATTGATGCTCTATCACCTTACTATCTATACCTGGCATATCCTCATGGGTCTAGGCAAAGACATCTATGTTCTTCTTCAGGAATTCTACTATCTTCTCTTTTATTGGTGGATCAAGGTCCCCACCTATCTTGTTGACTTTTGAAGGATCCCCTTCCACCAATTCTACATCTTCTAGATCCTTAGAAGGCTTTTCGGGCTTCTTCTCAACCATCCAAGTGTGATTCTCTTTGGAGGCTAACATTGCTTGGTAGCATTCTCAGGCTAACAGCTGATCTCCATGTATTTCTTCAATCCTGTGTGGGGTTGGGAACTTTACTTTGAGGCAGTAAGTTAAGGTTGCAGCCTTGAGTTGATTTTGTGTCGGTCGTCCAGGGATCATTGTATGATGAAGGACAATCGACGATAAAAAATTCCACCTTTTTTTTTTTATCTGAGTTGGATGCATCCCTATTGTGACTGAGAGCGAAATGATGCCTTTTGGGTAGATTCTGTCTCCGCTAAAACTGACCAAAGGTGACTTGAATGGCCAAAGCCATTTAGGGTGTAATCTCAGTTGTTGATATGCCGTAATGTACATGATATCAACCGAACTCCCATTATCAACCAATACTCTTCTTGTATTGAAGCCTTCTATTTCCAACATGATAACGAGGGGGTCGTCATGTGGCTACTTGATTCCACTAGCATCTCATTCAGAAAAAGTTATGTCGTCATTGTCTGAATGTTGGTACTTTGCAGGGGGATGCCTGATGTGGACGCTATTAACTTGTCTCTGATAGGCCCTGCTCAAGGACTTGTACAATCCTCCTGACATTGGTCCGCTAGTTATCATCCTTATTTCCCCCACTACCTGCTTTGGGTGATCTCGTCCGTCATCCTTATTGTCATTGTGAGACTTGTCTTCTGCCCTTGATTGAGACTGGTGGTCTTTTTTGACAAACTTTTGGAGTTTCCCCCTCTGGATTAGTTCCTCAATTTACTCCTTCAAATCACGACACTCGTCAGTGTAATACCCGTGATCTTTGTGGAAACAATAGTATTTCTTGAAGTCTCATTTTTTGGAAGACGAAATTAATGGCTTCGGCCATTTCAAGCCGAGTTCATCCTTGACCTACATCAAGATCTTATCTGCAGGCATTACCAGCAGAGTGAAGTTCAACCTCTTCTTTGAAGATTTCGGGCTACTCTTACTAGACTTGGTTTCCGATGAATGATCTTTTCGATCTTTCTTCTTACCCTATGAGTCACTGGTTTCGTCATTCTTCCATTTGCCAGTCAATCCCCAAGTAGTCAGTGCATCCTCCCCATTCATATACTTCAGAGCTTTGAACAACAGATCTGTCATAGAAGTTGGTGGCGTCTTTCCCAACGAGAAGACAAAATTAGGATTTTTTAGCCTAGCTTGGAAAGTCATCATAATAACCTAATTGTTAGCCTCATCAATTTTAAGAACGGCTTTATTGAAACGCTTCACATAATCTCTCAAGCTCTTCCCTTCTTGCTGCCTTATAGTCAGCAAGTAAGACGTAGGCCTTTTGTGGCGCTAACCTCCAATGAAGTGCCAGAAAATCGAGTCGCTTAGCTGTTCAAAGTTTGCAATTGACGATGATGGCAGTTTACTGAACCACACCCTGGCAGCTCCTTTAAGTGTGGCAAGAAAAGACCTACATATTACCTCATCCAAAGTCTGTTGGAGATTCAGGATCGTCTTGAAAGCCCCTATATGGTCAAGGGGGTCTTTTGTTCCATCATAGAATTTCAGCTGCGGGAGGCGAAACTTAGGAGGCAAAGGGCATTCCAGAACACTGGTAGTGAAAGGTAAGTCTATTCTTTTGAGTAGGGCCAACTCAAGGCCTAGGCAAGTTAGGCCTAGGTCTAAGGCCCCACCAAACAACAAAAATTTTCTTAGGAAAAAAGGCCCCACTTTCCATAGTTAAAGGCCCAAATTTTTATAAAACTATATATATATTTTCTAAAGGTTGTACATTTTTTTTTATTAGTGATGTTAAGGATACTACAAATTTTACTATTGGCTTACAAATTGTCATGTTATTAATCACAAAAAATTGATATAAACATTCATTAGTTAAATTGATGAAGTTCATCAATGAGAGACAATGTCACATTATATTTTGAACATTTTATAGTACTTTTAATTAATACATTTTTCTTTTTCATTTCTATTAAGACTCTCAAATTACGAGGCCAATAGAACTTTAACTCAATTGAAACCCTAAAATATTTCAAAAAGATGTTGCAAATGTGTTAAATCATCAATTATAGATTAATCTCCCCTGATAGTTTGAGACTTTGATTTTTGTAAACTAATATCCTACAAAGCCACATACCAAATAATATCTATCTCTCTCTCTTAAAATCAAAATATAAAATTAAAAATTAGATTACAACTTTATTTAACCATGCATTGTCTTATATCCAAAATAAAGTATCTTTTTCAATCGCAATATATTTTTATTTCTTTTTATTAATATTTATAATTCAACTATGATATTCAATTCTCTATATGAAATTAACATTAGTCTAGTTGGTATTATTTATGTATTTAATGTATCAAATTAACCTTAATTTGATTAGTATTAAATAATTTTGTTTGATTAATATTTACATATTAAAGGCCCCGCATAAATTTTTCGCCTTAGGACCCAAATTATGTTGGGCCGCCCCTGCTTTTGAGAATGCCATCAAGGTTCATGGTTGTTTTCCCTTTCATGGCATTCTTCACCTCGTCTAGCTCCCTCCTTAAGCTTTGCATCATCTGATCATTACCATGCATCGACTGCTCAGTATGTTCAGAAGTATCCCTACCCCTACTTTTCTCGGAGTTGTTAGCTTCATCATTGTGTCGGATGTGGCTGCATCCCTGGAGAGAAGTATTGCTTCCTTCAAGATGTGCACGAGGCTTCAGGTCCTCATTCTGTTTCATTAGCTCTTGCACATTAGCAGTCAATGCTTGAATTTGCTGGGCCATAACCACTGGATCCGGGGGTGCTGTTGTAGTTGAATCCATTGATTTCAAGGAACTTTGTCGATAGAGATATAGTGACTTACGTCAAGATCCCTACAGACGGTGACAAATTGAGGGAGCATAGAATCGCCTCGTCAATATGTTCCTTGTCGAAGCCGATGGACGAGCTTTGGTACCTGTGAAGTCGATGGACGAGCTTTGGTACCTGTTGAGAAAACAAGGAATAAAAGTAAAGGACAAGGGAGTGTTGCAAGCCAAAGGCTCTCCAATGCTTAAATTAGATAATCCCTTTTTCTTAGCCAAAGAATCTCTAGTACATGCTGCGTAACCAGATGTTTCATGATCCACTTACCTGAGCTAGTTGGCTTTATATAGCCTAGCCTTGAGTTAATGCATTTGCCCGTTGCACTTGGAGTGAATTATGGCATTGATGGCAATGAAGTCTCTCTCTGAATAGATGTCTATAACACCCAAGTAGCTCATTAAGCCCATTGTAATAGCTTTCTTACTGTTTCCCAATTATTAGCAGGTTTAATGGAGTTTATTTCTGCATTTAATGTGTTTGTTTACGTCTTTTGTAATGACGATCAAAATGTGCTTACAGTCGTCCATATTGATAGACGACCATTTACTCACATATTCGTAACATTCAATCCAACTTGGGTTTGCATGAAGTTGTGTTAGGGTACAAGTGGGTGGAATTTCAATTTGTTCTTCAAATAAATAGAAATCTTCATAAAATATTTATTTATTTATTTATTTTTAATTCCTTCATGACTTGTATGATACATTCTAAATCTTAGGTAACATAATATTCTTTTTTTTCTTCTTAATTTTCTTTTGAGAGGTAACATAATATTCTAGTGTCAAATGATTGTTAAAAGAGAAATCACATTATATGGGTTCAAGTTACATCTGGTGTAACCACATTTTTTACACCATAGATTTCTAAGAGATTTAACGGTTAAAAAAGACATCATTAAATGTTATTACTTATCTCTCTCCTTATTTATTGTTTTTTACTTGATTAAAGGGCACTTGTCATTTTCAACAACCTATTCATCCTAAAAGAGAAATTAAATAGATATTTGATGATAAAATTAAATTATTTTAAATAAAATTTATACAATTATATACAATTGAATTTAAAAGTAATCTGCTGCTTTTTATTTCAACAAGAAAGATTTACAATTGAATTATATATACAATTGCTTCACACTCCATCGTTGTCTTCTTCTTCTATCTCTCTCTCTCATATGCCAGGACCTCCGTGAAGGCTCTTATTATGTGTTCAATGAAAAGAAAAATTGAGAGCTTTACAATATATGCTTTTGAGATTGAGTCTTGACATGAGTTGGTTGGAGACAACACACCTGTACAAGTGAATTGATGTAAGGTTTTTATATACAAATTTCATTGAATAAAATTAGATGTCTTTTATAAGGATTTCCGTGCCACTAGAAATTTAGAGGAAAGAAAATATTTTGAAAAACAAGTACAGTAAAAAGAGAAATACTCGGATGCTCAAGTCCAACTACAATTGCAATTGACATGCATAATCCATCCAAATAGTCACTTCCAGTTTGAGTTAATGGCTATGCAAATGGGCAGTCCTGTCTAGTGGCTTGTTGTGGATTTGAAGTTGTCTTCGTCTTCTTCTTTTGCAATTTTTTTTTTCCTTGCTTTATCTCTTGCTGTAATGGTTTAAGAGTTCTAAAATATCTAAACTTCTAATAAATGAAGGGAGAGAGAATAAAATGCCAGTATTAAATGAGTGAGCTGACTTTTTCATAGCATTAAATATTTCATAATGACATAATTATTAGTAAATTTTTAATCATTAGATCTTCTACAAATTAATAGGCCAAAAAAAGTGTAATTTTTACAATGTTATATTAGGTGTAACCATTAGACTAAAAAAAAAAAGGTGTAACTTGAACCTATTTCTTTTTTTCTTTTTAAAAACAAGTAATCAATATTACATTAATCCTATATACTTGTACGCATATGTGATATGGTTAATTAATAAAAGGACGACAAATTAATTAGATGTTGGACCGCCGTGACTGCTTAGACTTTCCTACGACTTTCTTAGACATTCCAGTTTTTGACGTGTATTTAAGAATTAATTAAGCCAAGTTGTTCCCATAAAAAAAATAAATAAATAAAATTAAGCCAAGTTGTGCTATCATATTAAAAGGCAAATAATAATAATAATGATAATAATAATAAAGTTAAGCTGCCAACCCTACGACTCCTTTTTTGTTGTAATCATTATAGACGTCAATTTTGTAGCGCATTGTCTTTCCCTGTGGCGGCTATCTTTTGTAACGTTACAATTAATATATAATCTCGCAGTGTGCGTGTGGTTGGTGTAGAGAGTCCATTCTCATTTATTTGTGCTTTTTCTCTTTTTTCCTCCCCCTCCTTTTCTTAACTAAATTAAAAATGACATTAGTTATTTTGATTTTATCTATTAAAATTTAAATTTGAAATTTCTCGAAGTTTTAAAATAAGTCTTTTTATTCATATCTGATAATGATGTATCCGTTAACCTGAACTTTGCACATGTACTAATTAGTCTAACTAAAATAGCCTAAAAAAAATCTAGGGTCTTAACTCTTAAAAGCCAAACCGTTAAGAAAATCATAAAATTAAATTGAGATTCAAAGTTTTATGGTTGGATCAAGGTTCAACCAGAGGACAAACCATGTGATGTAATAATTAATTTAATAATAAAAAATTAATTAATTAAATTGACTAAAATAGAGTGTGCAGTATTCGAAGTTGTGACATACACATCATCCCTTATTCTAGTAGAATTTGCTCTGAAGTTATATATAATGAGTTTGATAGACGGGAATCAGGTATGTAATACATGATATTAACAAATATATTTTATTTGTTTAAATTTGATTATTTATTTATTTATTTTTTTGTTAATGGTTGATTAGTACTTGAATTTTTTTTTTTTTAATTGTGCTTAATGGAATAGCTAAAATAGGGAAGTAGAAACCATATGGCCCACATCATTGAGAAAAAATTATTAATTTTATGGTTTTTTTTTTTTTTCCAAATTAACTGTTTACTCATATTTTAATTAAAGATTAAGCAGATTTTTTTAGCGAAAAAGATTAAGAAAATGATAATGGATGAATGTTATTTAATGAAATATCGTCATAGAGATTGATTAACTTTGATAGGAGGTGCTAAATTATTTTTCTAAAATATATTTTGTACATCTTTATAGCAAATTAAATAATTTTTATACATTCATTTGAGTTAAAAAAATATATAATATGTTAAATTGGATAATTCTATATACAATATATTCATGCATTATGACTAATATATAAATGCATAATTTGGCTCTTTAACTACAAATTCTTAACTACGCTCCTTCCTACATATAAGATCTCCCTTTGCATTTGATTGCTTTGTTGATGTTAATGAGCTATCCCGTCCACTACTCCATTAGCTTCGCGGCCGCAAATATGCTTAAGTGAAATGGTGGATAATGGTTAGAAATTGAGTTTAACCAATTTTAAAATTTAGGATGGAGTTTGTTTGGAATTGCATATATCTATAACCCCTATTCCAAGCGAACTGTAATCCAAAACGAATAGCCCATAGTTTGGCGACCATACTATTTGTAATTTAAATATATGTAAAGAGAAGCCCACAAATCCAATTCACGTGCATGCATGTCTCAAACTATTGGCTTGTATAATTCGGTCTGAGTGGTTCTCAAAATTTTATTTACTTTCTAGTCAGCTTAGTTTGTAATCATCCTAATACTTATTAATTGTTTCTATGTTCTTTGAACAACCAGCAACAAATGTCACGTTTGTCAATTTCATAGTTGAATATATCCTTTCCATTCCCTAGTTTCTTAGGTCCTTTTTGACTGCATATCCAAAAGCGCCAAAGGCTAATGACCCACAAAACCTCTCTCTCTCTCTCTCTGTCTTTCGAGCAACTTCCAAGAAAGAGGGAATTCACATATCTTAATAGCATATTAGTATAGATTCCAGACTGAGTATGTATATAAAGTGATAAAAGGTTAATCTAAGTATTTCCAGATCAGCGAAAATGACAATACAAACAGATATTATTGGAATATCTCAAGCATGCGCGCCAGAGTTATGCAATGAATCGGGGCCGAACTTCATTCTTCCTGACACAGCCAAAAGACCTAACCTTGATTTTGTTGTCCCCACAAAAACAGGCATATATATAATATTATGCTTTGACGTAACAGTGAGTCAAATCCTATAATATACGTGACGGCTTGAAATATTCATTAGGAACCTTTTGTTCTAACATATAATGATCTATTGCCACATTCAGCAAACTAAACTGTAGTAACTGTGAAGCAAGTCAAAGTCCTTTCAAAACTTAAGAAAGAAAAAATAGTAGTGGGTTAATCCCACATTAGAAAATGAAGGTGAGTTAAAGAGATTTAAAACTTGTGCTGGGTATCTAAGAGTTAGGTCATTTTAGATATACACTACTGTAAGTTTTTTAAAAAAATTTTATTCTCTCTCCCCATGTGTGTTAAAAATAATACTTTATATTCTAAAAAAAAAAAAAATTAGGGTGTTGAATACAATTTTTTAAAAAAAAAATTTAAGTTTTGGATATACATTGTAAAATGTATTCATCATTTGGGTAAATAGCCCGCTTAGTTGTCAATTAAGCGGTGGATTTTGTCGGTGGGGTGAACATTTCAAATAAAGGTTTTGATTGCAAAATTTTACAATACAGAATGCACGTTACAAATGTTTCTATGATGTAAGGTTGATGATTCTAATTTATCCGTAAACAGATCAACGATAATCATTTCATCCGTTGACACTTTTTCTTTCCATGTGAGAGAAAGATATATGTGGTAAAATATTTGGGGCCACAATTCTACAATACACAAAACCAAAGCCCTACTGAATTTATGGAAGTGTTTTGGCACACGGTAATCTTTCAGCAATCTTGGGAACGTTGATACCTTGTTAAAAAGAAACGTTCTACTTGATTAAAAAAAAAAAAGGTCTGAATTTGATAAGAACGAGGTGAAAAATTCATGTTTTACACTATCTAATAAGATTACCACATCAATTTTTTATTTAAAACTTAATAGTAAATAACATTTTAATAAATTTACGGTTAAGTTGGATTTTCAAATAGGTATTAGAATTGATTGAGTGTAATTATGCATATTCTTTAATATGTAATATGATGATGTAGCATGTTGAAATTAGATAGGTAAAACTTGAGTTTTACATCACACCCTTATAGAATTTAATCTCTAAAAAAAATGTAACATAAATCTAAAGATATTTTGAGAATAATAAATAATTTTTATATAATATTTTGAGGAATAAACCAAACATAAGAATATCATAATCCTTGAAAATCTTAGTAGATTTTTAATCTCATCAAGATTTGAATTGATCCATTTCTAGGGAACTTGAATATAGAAGGTATAATCATCTGAGTTTCTTAGAAGTGGATGGGGTGATTTATAAGGAAGGAGCAAAAGTGGCTACTCAGGTAGTTCAATTTTATAAAAATCTGTATCAAGAGCTCGAAGAGTGGAGACCTTTTGCAAAAGGTCTAGAGTTTGATCAAATGGGGATTTGGAGAGGGGCTGGATGGAGAGGAGGTTTGAGAAGGACGAGATAATATCAGTGGCTAGAGATATGGAAGGGGATAAAGCTCTAGGTCCAGATGGCTTTTCTATAGCCTTTTTCCATCATTGCTGGAGAGTTGTAGAAAGTGATGTTTTAGCAGTTTTTGAAGAGTTCTATTTGCACTGTAAGTTTGAGAAATCCCTAAATGCTACCTTTATTGTTTTAATCCCTAAGAAGAATGATACTTTTAACATTCGAGATTTCAAACCTATCAATTTGGTGGGGAGCATGTATAAGATCTTGGCCAAGGTTTTGGCTAATTGATTGAAAGTGGTGTTAGATCAACTGATATCTAAATCTCAGAATAGTTTTGTGGGAGGTAGAAAAATCCTTGATTCTGTTCTCATTGCTAATGAGTGTGTTGTCAGTCGAATGAAGAGTAAGATTCATGTGGTGATATGGAAGTTAGATATCGAGAAAGCATAGGACAATGTGAATTGGGAGGCACTTCTAAAGTTGA
This sequence comes from Quercus robur, assembly GCF_932294415.1. Lineage (NCBI taxonomy): Eukaryota > Viridiplantae > Streptophyta > Magnoliopsida > Fagales > Fagaceae > Quercus > Quercus robur. Next base: position 41,507,358 of record NC_065542.1, read on the forward strand.
TGAAGAAAATGGGCTTTGGGGAGAAATGGTGCAGCTGGATTCGAACTTGTATATCTACAGTGCAATTTTCTATGTTAGTCAATGGGTCTCCAGTTAATTTTTTTGGTAGCTCTAGAGGTTTGAGACAAGGGGATCTATTGTCTCGCATGTTATTTTTAGTTATGATGGAGGTGTTTAGTAGGATGGTGAAAAGAATGGAGGGGACAAGATTACTTGGTGGCTTTAGGGTAGATGGTAGGAGGGGCAGAGAGGAATGTGTTTCGCATTTGCTGTTTGCAGAAGATACTATTTTATTTTGTGAGGCAACGGTGGAGCAAATCCTACATGTTTGATTGTTGCTACTTTGTTTTCAGGCTGTGACCAGTTTGAAGGTTAACGTAGCTAAGAGCGAAATGGTTTCTATAGGAGAGGTAAATAACATGCATGCTTTGGCAGAGATATTGGGTTGTAGGGTTAGGGCCCTGCCAATGACTTATCTTGGTATGTCGTTGGGGGCATCCCATAAGTCCCCCTCTTTTTGGAACCCTATATTAGAAAAAATTGAAAGAAAGTTCGAAGAGTAGAAAAGGTTGTATTTGTCAAAAGGTGGCAGACTGACATTGCTTAAAAGCATGCTATCTAGCCTCCCTACTTATTTCTTATCTCTGTTCACTATTCCTTCACATGTGGCGAACAAAATTGAGAAGCTACAAAGGGACTTCTTGTGGGGTGACTCATTTGTTGGGTTAGGATAAGGTGTGTATGCCTATTGCTAAGGGCGGTTTGGGTACTAGGAAATTGACCACTTTCAATAAAGCCTTACTTGGAAAGTGGCTTTGGGGTTTTAGGATTGAGGAGAATAGGCTTTGGAGGAGGGTGTTAGCTTTGAAATTTGGGGAAGAATGGGGAGGGGGGGTGTTGGACCTCTAAGTTGAGAAGGGGTGTTTATGGGTGTGGTTTGTGGAGAAGTATTTAGATGGGTTGGGAAGTGTTGCGCCAATATGCCCAGTTTAAGGTTGGGGTGGGGGATAGAGTGAAATTCTGGACAGATAAGTGGTGTGGAGATCTTCCTCCCTATTTGGCTTTTCTGATCTTGTACAATTTTGCTGCAAGCAAAGAAGCTTTTGTAGAAACATCTTTGATGTGCCAAGGAGCGGGAAATAAGAGAACTTGGGATGTTCGTTTCATTCGGGGTCCTAATGATTGGGAGGTAGATGTGATGGACAATTTCTTTCAATTCTTGGCATCCAATTTACCTCTGGTGACTAATGGTGATCGTATGAGGTGGAAATTGACAAAGAATGGGGATTTTACTATACGCTCATATTATCATAAGTTACATGGTTCTTCATCCATTGTTTTTCCATGGAAAGGTATTTGGAAGGTTAAGGCACCCCGGCGTGTCTCTTTTTTTGTTTGGATAGCGGCTTGAAATAGGATTCTCAAAGGAGATAATTTGAGGCTTAAGGGCTTCGACTTCGTTGATTGGTGTATTATGTGTCGTTGTTGTAGGGAGATAGTGGATCATTTGTTGTTACATTGTGGAAAGGCTTATCGGTTGTGGTGCTTTGTCTATAGAACCTTTGGGATTTCATGGGTCCCCTCATGTACGGTGTCAGATCTTCTTTTTGGCTGGTGGAATTGGTTGGGGAAGCATTCTTCTCACATTTGGAATTTAGTCCCATTGTGTTTGATGTGGTGTATTTGGAAGGATCGTAATCGGCGGACATTTGAGGATTTGGATAGATCCGATGACCAAATGCTTTCTCTTTTCTAGTTCCCTTTTTGATTGGGCTAGGGCTTGGGGACTCACATCTAGCGATTCTCTTCTTTTATTCCTTAGCTCTCTTCTTCTTTGTTATTAGTGTTTTTTTTTTTTTTTTTTTTTTTTTTGCTCTTCTATCTCTTCTTGTTCTTTTGGTTTGCTAGTGCTTGTTTGCTTTTAGCAGTTTGTTGAATATACATGTTTCTTACCTATCAAAAAAAAGGGAACTTGAATAATATTTTTGAGCATCAGATTAGATTTTTAATTATATTTCCAACCTTCCAAATTCTCATGTATCACATTCTTTGGAATCTAGATGTGGGTAAAGTTATGTCTAAAATTTAATTTGTATTGACCAATTTCCAATGAATATTTGTAAGCTAAATTATATTAGATTTTCTATATTGTAGATGAATTACTAATAAAATTACTCATTAACTTGGTTTGTAATGCTCAAATATAATTGTAGTTAGCTTCATAATGTTTTTTTTTTCAAATATTAGTTATAAAATTTATTTTTAATTTTTATTTACTTAGCATGTTTTATTTTCTTCTTAAAGCTCTAAATATTTAGTTATTTTTTTAGGCGGTTTAACTTAATTTCATGTTGCATGTATAACATATATGCACTTTTATATATATTAATTAATGAAGTAAAAGAGAGTATAACTTCAAATAAAATAAAATAAAGTAAAATAATATATGTAGTCAATTCTAACACGTATGTTAAATATCTGTAATTGACCAAAAAATAAAATAAAATTTGAGACTAAAGTTTGGTGGTGTTGTTGTAAACTATTAAGTGTCTATATATATATATATATATATATATATATATATATATATATATAACATGGAAACAATACAGGTCCATACCAAGTTGTCTTGAGTGCTAACCCATCAAAGAGTAATGGAATAGCCGATAGGAATAACAACTCCTTTTACCCGGGTTCGTTTTTAACCCAATTTGGTCTGACATGACTGGCAAAATTGCAACAGACTTGCTTGGGTTTGATTAGGATCTACCCGACTTGAAGTTGAATGTTCAGACAAATGAGGTAAAAAACACCCAACAAGTGATTCATATTCTAATTTTTTTTACAAGTTTATTACAATAATTATGTAAATTTACATTAACACTATTTATTTTACATTTTATTTTTTATTTTACGTATCTTAAAGATAAAAGAAAAAAATGGATGATGATAGTTTTATTTAAAGAAATAAAACGATTAAAATTTTATATTTTGATGATGAAAAATAATTATTAAGAAAAAGTAAGTTCTTGTAATAAAATTAGAAAAAAAAAAAATATATATATATATATATATATATAAACTATGTAAATGGTCCAAGGAGGAAAAGCAACCATCCAAATAGTCAAAGAAACCCACATGTTTCTTTGACATTGCGTTCAGGAGACTATGACAAGATAGTTTTTATTTTATGTGTGTGTATATATATATATATATATATATATATATATTTTTGGGCACTTTGCTTTTGCAAGTTGTGACTTGTGACCAATGAGCAAGCCCTCCGACGTCTTTTACTATAATACTATTCTTAATTCTCAGGCTATAGTCCATATTTGATCTATTTAGTTTTCCCTCAAAAACTTTTAATTTCGTTATCACTAAATTTTTAATTGATTTCCTTTTGTTTAAGGGGGGAAAAATCTTAATTCTTATTTATATGATTTCATTCAATATAATCTTATTACTTAAATATATTTTTGGTTTCATGATTTCTTAAATTTAATTGTATTAGATCTAACCAATATTTCCCAGAATTAGAATGATTTACTATTAATTCTTAATTAAATTTATGTATGTCCAAGATTTTTATTTATTTATTTATTATTTAAATTTTTATATAGATAACTTGGTTGTTGATATTGAAAAGAAAATTACTAAGAACTTTAGAACAAGTTTTACATGCACCTGATAATTTTAGTTCTCTAAAATTGAGATAGCTATTATTTTAATTAGAGTTATTTAATTTTTGTACTTTTATTTTCTTTTACACCTACATAGTATCTCTAGATAAATTGAGAAAATATAGGTAAAAAGTATTTAATTTTTTTTTCAAAATCTTTAATTAAATTTGTTAAACACCTTTTGTTACACATCTATTGATTTATAAAATACTTTATTTGCATCTTGAACTATATTCACAAATATTTATACTATGGTATGTAAAAGGAAAATATATTAATGAATTACTATATTTTAGATCATTAGAAAAAAAGAAAAAAAAAAAATCTGATGCCGACTCTACAAAGCAACGAGTACAATTTCTAGATGGATAAGTTCTAGCAAGTTCAATGATAGTGAAAACTATTTTCCGTTGAATCTATAGCTAGTGCATCAACTTAATTAGATGCATTCATTTGAATTATTATAACTGATCATTCTTTCTTATTTTTTAAAGATGGGCTAAACACTTGCCTCTTTTTCAATTGAACTTAATTATGATAATATAAATTATTTGAACATTGTTGAAAGTTCCAGAAGCCATTCCCAAAGTGGAGTATATACATGCAAGATTGTCAATGTTCATAAATCTGTGTACACAAAAGAAAATATATAAAGTAAGTTCTTTTGTTTTTGTTTGGTAAGTAAGAAAGAATAAAGTAACTTAAAGAAATAAAGATACATACATGCACTTGCTTTGCTTATTGTTAAAACCGCACGAGGGCAAATGATTTTATATATATAAATAAATAAATTTTAATTAACTGTAATGGATAAGGGCTTTGCTTAATCTTTCCAACCCAGTATCTTATAAAGCAACAATACAATTTTGAAGATCGAAGAACTCACTATCAATGATGATGAAAAAAGACAAAAAAATTTGGACACGTTGAAGGCCTGCAACATTTTGTGATGTGATAAATAGAATGGATCTAGAGCTACCTTTCTCTGCCAATTGTTCAAATATTCATGAGTATACGGATTCATGCACCATGCCCAGAAGTGCTCAGATTCCATGGCCCCATTGCCAAACAAAAAAAAAACTTGGTCATTACATCACAAACATGTTGCAACTTGGCTTAGCACCAAACCGAAAGTGTCATAAAAAATTGTACACCTAATTTGACCCTATTTATGATTTATCCCCTGAACTAAGTATACTTTTTATTTTGCTGGAAAACTAGAAAGCAAAAAGTATATATATACTTTCACAAAAAACAAAATGATTAATAACTTGCTAGCCCACCATTGACAGCCATGGTCTAGAATATCTCCTAGAGGCTAGAGCTAACTAGCTAGAGTTTTTCTATGCCGAAAATTTTGAATTGAATTTAAATTCTTTTCATACTACACATCTATAGGGTTTAGCGTGTACCTGTGCGTAAGAGCAAGTGGAGAACTCTGTACAATATTGTTGTTGCACTAAAATGACAAAATAGAAACACTGACTGTTAATCGCGTGACTGCGCCCCAATGAAAGGTAAAAGATTGAACACGAGAAAATGTAAAGTTGGTCTCAAACGCAACAAATTTGACAACAAATTTGGCACTAATGTGGTATTTTTTAATGATAAGTTAAAAAGTAGTATCAGTAGTAGGTCTAAACAAGAACTAGTAAACTTAACTGATGTGAAAAATATTGTTAAATTTTTTTGTGCCAGTGGCATTTACAGTAAAAGCGTGCCCTTTGTTCGGATATACTAATAATGGCGAGGAAAAAAATTTGAGCTGGAACCTAGAAATGACCATGTACCATGAATCGTCCAGAAGATCTCAGTGTTGAGGGCCTACACTTGAAACTACCTTTCCTGTCACGTGAGAGCAGTTTTTGTTTCGTTTTGTTTTCAATCAATTGATTTTTTTGTTTTTTATTTTTTTAATTTTGGGTGCTCATGTTATTTTGAAAACAAGAAAAAGAAAGACGGGAAATAAGACAAATAGTTAGAATAAAATTTCTTTGTCCTACTTTTAGTAATTCGTTTTATACTCTTCAAATCACAATTTATCACATTTCAATTTTTCTTTTCTTATAAAATAACAAAACTTTAAAATTGTATAAAAAAAAAATTAGACACATGGCATTCCAATACAAAGTGAAACACTAAAAATGAAACAAAGAATTTTTGTAATTAAATAAAAATTCCCACAATTTAAAAAGTATTTTCGATTTAACCAAAAGTTTTAATTAAAAAAAAAAATCTCATGAAATTCTTAAAATTTGAAGTTTCCAAGTGAAATAGAATATCTTTTTTAAATTTAAGGGGAGAAGGAAGTATGCCACTTAAGATTAAACTCTCAAGTTTGTCCCAAAATAAAGTATTTTTTAGCATCCAATAATCATTAAAATTCTCTATTGGGTAATAAGTGAATAGTCTTAACTTAGGAAGATAAAATGGAAGAAAATTTTTATAAGATGCAATCTCTGTTCAAATGGCGAAGATCTTAGTAACTCGATCAATTGGCACTTTCTAATGCCTCCAAAGAAGGTGTCTAAGGTTTAAATTCCCCCTTCCCCTCCCTCCACCCAATTATCGATTTATAAAAAATAAAAGAAATTTTTGTTCAAATGTATTACTTCTTACGCTTTAAAAATCTAGAGATCTTATCCATTCAATGTCTCCTTCCGAGTCCCACCCTTTGAACGTAAAATTTTGTGCATGATAATTCATATTAGAAAATAATTTAATTTACATCTCTTCATTTAATAGCTTAGATTTTATTTCTTCGATCTAACAGTATATAGAGTATCATATCACATCAAGTTTTAAATGATGTGACACTCTGTACACTTTTAGATTTATAATATTTAATATGAATCATAAAATTATGTTTTTCCAAAAATATTATATCAAGGAAATGAGTACATGCTCTTAAATGAATTTTTCTTTTTGTTCATTCATAAATTCCTTTTGCATGTATAAATTGCCACATGAATAAAATTACTAAGTCTAGGGATACAAATTTTGCCATAATTTTTTTTACAACTTTTTGAGATGATTGATACGTGAAAAGGTGATTGTCAACCACTTCAGCAAATTGAAGAAAAAGTTGTGACAAAAGTTATTTCCCAAATTTGTAACACCATAATTGTAGCCAACTTACTTATCATCACTACTCATTATGAAACTGAGCATTTGTTTAGGAGCATTATCTGCAACCAGCTTTTTTTTTTTTTTCCAAAGAATATTAATTGCACCATTGACACTCTGCTTAATTTATTAATAAAAAAATATATAGTTAAAGTTTACATAAGTAATTGTCATAAATGCTTATTGACACTCTGCTTAATTTATTAATAAAAAAAATATATAGTTAAAGTTTACATAAGTAAAGTTTGACACTCTGCTTAATTTATTAATAAAAAAATATATAGTTAAAGTTTACATAAGTAATTGTCATAAATGTCTCTCTCTCTCTCTCTCTCTCTCTCTTTGTGTGTGTGTAGTAGTAGTAGTAGTAGTAGTAGAGTTGAACGGGTCTTTGATTGGGAAGTTAAATGAATCTTTAATTTGGGATAGTGGTAGGTCAACTAGGCAGAGCCGGGTCTATACTATAGAAAAATGAGGTGATCACTTAAGGATCCTAAGTTATAAAAAAAATAATAATAAAAAAAAAAACCCAAATTATAACTAATAGGTTTTTTTTGGTAATAGTATAAACTAAGCCCATATATTAGCCAATGAATAAAATAATTTTTTTATCAAATATAAAACAAGAAAAAAAAAATCCTAAGTGCCAAATTGTTACTGGCTATTATTGGCAAGCAAAATGTAATTTTAGTGGTGAGTTCAAATTAGAACCAATAAAAATTTAACACTTAAGATTTGTTGTGAAAATATTATGAATTTAGTACTTCTCAAAAAGGAAAATAAAAAGGAACAATACACAAAAAAATTTACAATATTTTTTAACAATAGTTGAGTTAGCAAACTTTTACTAGTTCTTATCTAGATCCACCGCTAGCATCATTTTTTTACTTACCACTATCAATTTGTCATATCAACGGTGTGAAAATTTTTGTCAATTTTTTTGCCCATAAATTTTCTCAAAAAAAAAAAAAAAAGTACATGGTTCATGATAACTAGTAATCTTGCATCTAAAACAAGATAATAGAGTTTATGTAATATTAATTTATTTTAAGAAAAAATCATATTTAAATATATAAAATGTCTTACTTCAGTTTTCGCCTTAGGTCTCCAAATGCATCAAGTTGCCCCTATGATATAACCCCACTTATCCCAAACTTTTTTTAAAGGGTCTCAAGTAGACATGGCAAAACGGGTCAGAATTTTTTAACCCGACCCAACCCGACTCGAACCGAACCCCATTTTTGACCTGAAGCAAAAACAGGTTGATCAGTGATCCGACCCGTGTTTTTTGTGGGTCACCCCAACCCGACCCGCAACCCGACCTGAACCTGAACCATTTTTTTAAAACATTTTTTTTTTGGTTAAAAAAGAGAGTAAAATTAAGATAATATTGGTTTAATTGTTTATTATGAGCTTTAAGGGAACAATTGATACATTTATATAACTGTGTGCAAATTAATTGAAAGATAAATGCATGTGGTTGAGCATTCTGTAATAAGTAAAGATTTTTAGATATCAAATAACAAAGTACATACCAAGATAATCTGTAGAGTTAAAAAAATAAATTTAAAATTGTAGACATATGTGAGAAACATTCACAAGTGTGAAAATAGTGAAGCTAAAGTATCAAATTAGCATAAATTATGAGTGCTTAGACCTATTTTTTAACAATTTGTGTCCAAAATAAACGGCTTTTCAAAATAAATTATGATATTTCTTAGAGTATGTGTTTCTTAATAATGATATGATATTCACAAAAAAGACCACATATAAATAAGTAAGCAATCAAACTTTAATGTATATCTCAAATTGAAATAGAGTGACCACAATTGATAATAGATCATAAAATTAATTTTCAAGATGGTAAATTTCTTATATGTTTTTATTCTTTATCAAATGAGTTTATCCAATAAGTCATTTGTAATTTTGTTTTATGTTTTGGGATGTTGATATTGTGTAGAAATAAAACTTGTGTATTTGTTTTACTTATCTTTGTGTTATTTTATTTTAGATAGCAATGTTAGAATTTGTATAATTTTAAAATTATTGAATAAGTATTAATAAGTTTAACTGAGTTCATTCTTGATATGAGTGGTGAATTCAAAATAATGTATTTTACATCAAGTAATTTGTTGCATAACTTTCTAAATGACAAATACATGTTGTTTTCCTTATATATATATATATATATATATATATATAAATTCATGTGAAAAATATGGGTCAACCCGATTGGACCCGCAACCCGATTGACCCACCCCGCCCCGCCCCGCCTGTTTTGCCATGTCTAGTCTCAAGGCCCTCTATTGCATAAACAAAATTCCCTCTAAATTGTACAAAATGTCTCAAAATTGTAAAAGGATAATTGATTTTGTTTAAAAGAAATATATTTATATATATATATATATATATATATATATAGAGAGAGAGAGGTGACTTTTCCTCTTTTTTTTCCCACCTTTTAAGAGTGCTCCCAAAATATTGAGTCAATAGAAATCCAACCCAATTTTAAAACTATAAAATATTATACCAAAATGTATTGTTATGAGCGTGTCAAATAATCATTGACAAAGTTTCCTAACAACTTGTAAAATAGAATCTAATACAACCTAAATACAAAAAATTAATTAGAAATTTGATCTCTTAAAAGAACAACAAGAACGGTTTTAACGTAGAAAATATATATAATATAGAAAGACAATTATATAATATTTAATTGATATTTAAATATTAAAAAAACACACTAAAAGTTTTCACCTCAGGCTTCAAAATATATTGAGCCGGCCCTAATGGCCGTGGATTTGCCGTGAACTAGGTCCGTTTGGATACAACTTATTTTGCTGAAAACTGAAAACACTGTAGCAAAATAATTTTTTTAATGTGTGAAAAATTACTGTTCACACATTTGGTACTGTTCATAAGCATAAAATAACTGTTCATGGACAATGAATAGTACTAGACACGCGTCCAGGAAAAAAAAAAAAAAAAACATGTAGAAAACGCAAACACCATTTCATCTGTATCCAAACCGTATCTTAAGTTAAATAAGAATTTAAAAACTACTAATACTTTGCATTGCGAGTGGAGAGATATTTAGTGTTTTATGGAATGATTGAGTTTTTGAAAAAGTTTGTTTGACATGTAATGTTTTTTAAGATCCAAGATTAGATAAAGTGCACCGGGTAAATCAACATTCGTTAACTGGACCCATAAAATAGTCGCGCAAAAGTGGTTAGGTAAAGATGACTCATACAGTTATCAGTATCACTGATGGCAATAGTACGTCCGACATAGTGTTACTAAGAAATAAAAAAATTTAAGGAATCCACCACCTCGAGTTACATTTACGGTTTATCAGTTTTTATAAATAGAATGATAGAATTGTAGTGATGTGGTGGAAACTTGAAATGACAGCAGACAGAGACAATGGCATAATCTATGAGAAAATTATGCATGTTTGATTGCGATTTTTACCAGATGTCCAGATACAGGTCCCCTTGTTGGAGCTTTTCTGAAAGTCCAAAGAACTTTGGATAGAAACGTTTGAAAGTCCTCTCAAACTTAGGACTTCAAAATTACTAAACTTTGATCAATGATGGAGACCAATTTTGTCAAAAAGTACCTGTGTCGTTAAGACAAATTCAATCAAATTCATAATTCAGACAACCCAAAAATAAAATAAAAATAAAAATAAAAATTTTCTCTTCCCACTTAATTTGCTCCGGAAATGAGCTTTATTGGCCCACAAGCATAACAAAATGAATCATATCTATCACATTATTGAAAATTTTTTGCATGGAATAAGTGTGAAAACTCTTGAAGAATTCATTCATGTAGCATCTTTCTATGTGCCCAGGTATTGTGGCAGAAATATGTTCTGTCCTTTGATGAATGGCTCGGAGTTGGACTTTTCTTATGCTATATGTTCATGAAATAGAAGGTAGCAATGTTCATGAATCACCACACAGTATGGATGTGATGTACTCTACCTTTATTAATTGTACTTATTTCTAGATCATCCGTTCTTATGAGTTATGAGGCACATACATGAATGTGACAATTTTTTTCACTGTTCACCTTTGAATTTCATCTTACAGAAAATTGACAAGATATGGTATAAACATTTAATTGTTCTAGTTTTCAAGGCATGGATGTTGAATTAACTAGAATTTTAGGGCGATAGTAAAAGCTTTTCAGTTAAGTATTTTCCCCTTTACAGAACAGACGAAGATTTCATTATTAATAGAGAGAAGGCATACAACCATCCTTCTTTAAGGCACATAACCCCATCAGGGAAGACATTAGGCAAAATAAAACAAAAGCAACTATTAGCTGAGGCACAGTTTCAACAGCATGAGCTAACATTAATTTCACAACTTGTTAGATGGCAAGTTGTTTATTGGAGCAAAATCACTTATATATGGATCTATTAGTGAATAGTGACACCATTTTTTTTTTTTTTGGAAATCCATTCACATCACTTTTACTATGCATATCAATCATAACAAATCATGTCAATAATTGAGTATTTGTTACTAAGCTTACTATTCTGTTTAACGATTCTAACATCTTCAAGTATAGTGGTGAACTTACTCGGAGTCTTATGCCTTAACGACTTTAACTAGTTTTTTTTTTCACATTAGGAGAACTTGGATTGGAATTCCTCCTCCCCGCTTGTGATAAAAAAAGCATAATGATAAGCTAGCTCCTAGCTCGAATCTCTTTTACCATGCTGTAAAAACATCATTAAGATTTTAGAAGCCCCTTCTACACAAAATCTACTTTAATTTCTAGGGCTAAGGTGTCCAATTCAAATTATTAAAAAAGAAAAAAGGTAACATGACACTAGTAATCACATTTTTGGTCTTTTTTTTTGGTTGAGAATCTAAGTATTTTAACACACATGGGGAAGAGGAGAGAAGGTCTTAAAGAAATTGACAGTGGTGTATATTCAAAAGGGCCTAACTCTTGAATTCACAATACCGGCTTTAAACCCCTTTAATTCATACTCATTTTTCAATGTGAAATTTACCCATTTTTTTATTTTTTATTTTTTTTATTTAATACTAAGTATTTTAACACACTGAAAAAATAAGAAAAAGTCTTAATGAAACTCACCCATATTTGGTCAGTGAGTAGTGAGTAATGTCCTTTTTAATTTTCTAATTTTGAGAGGTTGGGGTGAAAACTGAAAAGTACTGTTGAAAAGGAAATATATATATGCAGACAAGGCAAAAATACATGACACTATCAGAATGAGGTCACCAAAAATGGGTCCAAGCTCGCCGCCAGGCTCATTTGACGCACGTGGTTAATTCAAACACATCACAACGAAAAAATATGTGGTGATTAATAGAACAGTTGCATTCAATTATGCTAAAATCTTAGGACATCCTCCTTGGCCTTTTTTTTTTTTTTGACAACACATCCTCCTTGGCCTATAATCTTACTTTTCACTTTCCTTAATTTAATCATTTTAATTATTTAAATCTTTACCATCTAGATCTTTTCTCATTCAATGCCTCTCTTTTCTTTGGGTATATATAGGATTGGGTATTCAAATCTTGTTACACCAACAAAATTGCTATCCCCCATCGAAAGAAAAAAAAAAAACACAAAGTTGCTACCCACATCAAAGTACAATATACCAAGTCTCAACAAAGCATAGAAATCCAACCCAACTTCAATTCCATCATGGAGACTTATTTCTACCAACACCCAAATTCAGATTTCTCCCAAGAATCATCATTCGGAGAATTTTCATGGGATGAACTTCTTTTCCACCATAATTCCCTTCCTTTCAACCTTGATGACTCCCAAGAAATGCTACTTCTAGATGTCCTAGCCGAGGGAGCCAAAGAAACATCAGAAAACAATTCCATAGGCATAGTTAAGGAAGAGGAAGTCACATCCAATGTCCAAGAAGAAGTATGTGAGAAAGAGAAGGCTTATAGAGGAGTTAGGAGGAGGCCATGGGGTAAATATGCAGCAGAGATAAGGGATTCAACTAGGCATGGCATCCGGGTTTGGCTCGGAACCTTTGATAGTGCTGAGGCTGCAGCTCTAGCATATGATCAAGCTGCATTTTCAATGAGGGGTTCCTTAGCTGTGCTCAATTTTCCAGTTGAAGTGGTCAAGGAGTCACTACAAGACATGAAGTACAGATGTGAAGAAGGTTGCTCACCAGTTGTTGCACTAAAGAGGAGGCACTCCATGAGAAGAAAATCAATGACAAGGAAAAGTAAAGGGAAAGAAGTGAAGTCACAAAATCTGGTGGTATTTGAGGACTTGGGAACTGAATATTTAGAGGAGCTTTTAAGCATAAGCTCACCTGAGAGTTTCTAGTCCGTGGTGAATCATTTCAACCTTTTTTTTTTCCTTGTTCTAGCTAGTGTCACTATTCCTTTGTTTTTTCCTTTTTTGTGGTTTTGGGTTTCTATTGTCTCAGTTTGATCTTATTTTGGAGCACAATTTTGTCCAGATTGGGAATCATAGTGGGGTTAGACTTAGAGCTTAGATCTAGCCGAGAGTGCTAGTAATAAATCCCGTTGTTTGTAAAGTTGTAAAGATGGGATTGTAATTAATTGCATCATCATGTCTATTAGCTACATCAATTATTGAGGTCTAGAATGGTACATGGAAAATCTGTTTATTATTGTTGACGATTATTTAAAAAAAAAAAAAAAAAAAACTTTGCCTTTGTATTCACAATTGGCCTTATACATGCCAACCAGAAAGAAAAATAAAATCATAATTAGTTACTCCCCATATTTTGTTCTCAGGTTTCACACCAGTATCATGTACCACCTTTGAAGGATCAAATATTAATATTGTTTATGAAGAACAAGCATACTCGATCTAATCCATAAAGAGCACACATCAGCGTGCGATTTTGCACTAACTCCCTATTTTATAAATCATTCCAATGACTTTTTTGTTTTGTTGTTTTTACATAGTTTTCTAATATGTAATGACTTATAATACTCTCTCTGCTTTGTGATTTGTTAACTTGCTGTGTTTTTTTATTGGTTTCACACCACTAACAAAGCAAGGACAAGGCAATGATACCCTGAGAGGAAAATTATATGTACCATTTGTTTCATTTTTTTATTGACAACTTGTGTATTCTTTTCTGGATGGATAACAACTAATCAGTGTTTTTATTCTTGATCGTGGCTTTAGAAAAAGATGACCATGTCTCTCTCTTGCCCAATTGGATCTCCCACTAACGGTTTCTTTCAGACATGAGGGCATGTCCCTTTCTGTCCAATTGAAGGGACTAATGGATCTCCTGCTTCTTCCCTACGCCAATAATCGCCCATCTACGGACGCACCCAAATCCACAATATGTTTAATTGCCTTTATTTTTCCAATTTCTCAATTCAAGTTGAAACCCATTTTGAACTACAAATCTTAAAATCATGATTAAAATATAGTTTTGTTCTTAAAGTTTAGGGTTTACATTACAAAAAAACAGGTCTACAGCCGTGTTTTAAAACATGGGTATAGCTCCTAAGAATGCGGGTATGAGTCCTTTACATTTCAAAATTTTTATTTTAACCTTTGTCACCTATTTATGTTAATAATATGGCTGTTTAGTGCCATTCATGCTTAAATATTTGAGGGAAACTAGCCCTAAAATGTTGTGTAATACAGAAATTTCATTGTTGTAGGCCGCAGAAAAACATATTAGAGCACCTATGGAAGAAGTCGAAACAAAGGGCGGTTCATCTGAAGAGTAGTTCTTTCCTTGAATGCTAGAGTTATTGATGGATGGGCTCCCCTAAATGAAGGGGAGACCATGCTAACTTCAGATAGGAGTCAAAAGGAGGGCAGTGGATGACGCCCTAGGAATGGAGGGCATTGCTCCTTCCAACTTCCAAGGGACATGGACATATCACTATCCTGTTTATAGCATATGCACATATGCGTTTAAAAATAAGAATCTATGCTTGTAGATTATTTTTGGTTTGGTACTGCTGTTTAAAATTACAGTTGTGAGTAAAACTGTGTTTAAGACTTTAGTTTAGTTAAAAATTAAAATCACGTGGCAGTTCACTTGGTAGTTTAAGCAGCATAAAAAATAATATCATTGTTACCCACGTTAGTTTTTTTCTCTCTTAACAATAGAGACTATTGTAACACGATATTAGAAACGTTAAAAACTACACTAACATATTTAAAACGTCAAGAATCATTTTGACATGTAAGGCAAACATTGGTGAACAAAAATGGTAGTTAAACCAATTCCAAATGAATTCCTCATTTCAGAACCAAAAGTCAGAATTCCTGTCAAAATCTTAGGGCCTGTTTGGTCAGCAATCTCAAACTCACATTTTCACATTTTAACCAATAATACATACATTTCTACACACTTTTTCACCTACACGTATTTCAAGAAACTACAAACAACCTTTCTCAAACTACTCTACCAAACACCTCCTTAATGACCAAGAGTTTTCTAAGAAATCAACCTGAAAGATAAACGTTTGCATTATTTTGTTTGTCTTGATAATTGCAGTCTAAATTATACCTGCTTATCTGTTCGGTATTTCTTCTTTGGAATTTTGTCTTGATCTATTAGTAAGACAAAATTTAAAAGAATTTTTTTATATTATATTTGACCCACTAGTCCACTAACAATACCAAAAAAAATAAAAATAAAAACCAAAAATTTTATTATATTTGACCCACCAATACCAAAAAAGAAAAAGAAAATCAAATCCGACACCATCAAACATTTTGGAGTCCTCAAAGTTGTATTTAAGCCCAGCATTATGATGGTCCATATTATAATGCCTATACGTATAACTACTCCCATTTTCTTCTCTAAACAATGAAGACAAACAAAAACTTAGTAAAAAAAAAATGCATAGAAAAGAAAACAGATTCGCAGAAGATATCAATCTTTTAATTTTGAACCCAAAATCCAACAAATAAAAAACCAAAGAAACTCTCACAACTGTGGCTCCCTTTGTGGCTTTATCTCACATAAGACATCTGACACAAAAAGTTAACTGTTGAGTGCTGACACAAAATGCTATGTAAAAAAGCCAAAAGCAAAGTCTGAACGAGATTTGACCACTTATATAGTCCAAATCAACTTCAAAGTTCTTTTCAAAAAAAAAAAAAAAACTTCAAAGTTCAAACCCCGACTTACCGTCCTGAAAATTAGATTGATATATTTAATGGGTTAAGATTCATAAGCATCTAAAGCACCCTATCTGTATTAGATTTACTGAATATGACATCGATTTTGTTAATGAATTATTCTTTGTACTTGCGTGTGTGTCTTTGTGTCAAGGGACTCAAGAAGTCCAGATTTAAAGAAGAAACAGGAAATATTATATCATCCATTAACATTACCGACGAGTGCAAACTGCAAAGATGGGCCTTGAATCACTATAACGTAAATTCTCATATACTATCATTTTCGATCTTATCCTATCTTTGACCAAATGTAGTATGCAAAGTATTTCTAACCTCTAACCATCTCCCAAAATAAAAAAATAAAATGAAATATTATTTTTGTCCCTAAAGTTGTATGAACTTCATTTCATAGTTAAATTATTGAAAATGTTACATTTTATCTTAATTATGTCCTTAGTTTTTTTTTTTTTTTTTTTAATTTCTATAACAATTGGGATTTTTTTTTTTTTTTTTTCATTTTCATCGTTAAACTACTAGAAAAAAGCTTTTTAAAAAGTTAGGCAAGACAAACTAAATTCATGCAAACTTTAAGAACAAAAACAATAATTTAGTGATAAATAAATAAATAAAAATTTGGTTATCTCAATTGGTAAAGATTTTTGTAAGGAATCTAGATTTAAATACTAAAAGAAGCTTATTGGCATCTTGGTCTATTAATAAAGAGTAATATTATGGAATGAACGTTATAAATCTCTCTCTCTCTCTCTCTCTCTCTCTCTCTCTCTATATATATATATATATATATAGACACACACACACACACACAAGAAAGTGTTCAATGCCCAAATCCAATACAAATATTCTTTTGTCAAAAACTTTATAGTTCAACTGGCACATCTTAGTATTTCTAAAGGAAATATCCAAGTTTCAAACCATTGGAGAAATCTCAATTCAACTCCTTACAACCATTCTAAAAACAAGCCCACAAGGCGTGATGTGGAACTCCATAAAATACTTTTTTTTTTTTTTTTTTTGACAAAGTTCATAAAAGACTTGAATGTGACTTTCTTATCACCAATTGATTTTAAGGTGTAATAGAACAGCTCGTGGTTTAACACAAATCCCCACACGGCTTCTCCTATTATAAGTATCAAATTATCCAAAAAATAGAAACATAAGAAATTTTTCTTTCCCCCCCCCCCCCCCCCCCCCCTAAATCATAACTATTCATATTATCAGTGTATAATAAGAGGAAGAAAATAAACAAATGCAACTATTAAGAGCGAAACTGAGAACCTTTCATATTTATTATTATTTGTTTTTTTTAATTTAAAAATTGTAGTTTTTTTTTTTTTTTGGGTGAAAAAAAAAAATAGTTTGTATAACCCCTAACTCCCTAAGCTTTCTCTTAAAATGATACGAAGAATGTTAACCCATTTAAGCCCAATAATCCCCAGCTACACATCCTTTGACATAATAACTCCAAATTCAATGGCCCACTTTCATTGCAAATGGACTCAACTTAGACAACTGCACTATGGCCCATTCCACATTAGCTGAAGGCCTAAGTGCACTTGGAAAAAGAACTCAGCCTAGAAGCGTTGTCAATTGAGGTCTGAGGAAGTCGATAACGGTAAAGAACATGGTGGATGAAGTGAAATCGGCTTACGAGGAGTTAGATAAGGAAAGAAACTCAGACCAAAGATTGACACAAACCTTAAGCATTTGAAAGTTGAAACTCATGGGTTCTAGTTGGGAAAAATTGGAAAATAACACAAATTCTCAAACAATTTCGTTAGTTAACAATGTTTTCAAACTATTTAGGAAATTAACATCTCGAGTTTAAGGAACTCGATTTTGCTCTTAGGTTTCGACCTTAACAAACTCGATTTCTTTGAGAACTCGAGTCTAAGAGAGACGATTTTTGCGTTCTACGAGTTCTTCTTCTTCCTTCATTTTACTTTCTTAAGGACCAAATCAAAGATTCAGAAAAATGCATAAAACCCAATGTCCAAGTTCAGAAATCTCTTTGTTAGGTTCTAAGGATTATGAACTAATTGTATTAGAACTCTAATTTATAATGTTTGCAAACCATGATCAAAATAGGTTTTAGTCTTGTTTAGATTTGCTCAAAGTATATGTGTTTTAAGTAAAGTTGGAATCGAGTTACTGCAGAATTTACTGTGCAATTCTGTCTGGTTAAATCGATCGAGAATTAGACTCGATCGATCGAGACACGGGCAGAATGTTTTTCTGCAAAATTCTTCCAACTCAACCCAAGCCCATATGACGTGTAGAGTTTTATATTTTGTCTTAAGTATAAAAGGAAAAACCCTAGCCACGTTTTTTATTGTCCATTATGCTGTGTGTGTGAATCTTGTGTGAGATCAAGAGGTGGTTGCCTTCACACACATTTAGGGTTTCCAAGATTCAAGACTATGTCAAGAACTTGGTAATTGATTCAGTTGTTGCATTAAAGAGTTTAAAGAAACACAAGCGGGTGTGCTTGTATTTGCTAGAGAATCCAAGAAAGAAGAAGTCCGTGGTCTCGGAGCTTACACGTGGTCGTGTTAGTAAGTTTCTACTGGTGGGTAGCAATAGGATGTTAGTGGTCTAAGTTCTATTGTAAAACTTCGATTCTTTCATAGTGGATTCAGGTTTACTTTGAGAATAGCTAGGTTAAATCCTTCCCAGGTTTTTACCGGTTTGGTTTCCTGGGTCATCATATTTTTGTGTTCTTTATATTCCGCACTTTACATTGATATGATTATATGATTGTGTTAACTTAAATCTGAAATTTGAACTAAGTAATCACTTAGCTAATTTACTATGTTTAATCCAATTGTGTTTTTAAGGGGTCTAAAAAACAAACACTCTTTATGGAAAGACTTGAGTTCCAGTTGTCGAGGGGGAAATTGATGCCTCTATTTAAGATGTTGGGAAGCCAAGCCGAAACTCTACTATAGGCTCTTGAGATGGTATCCAAAGGCTTTCAGTGTGATGACAAAGCCTATCTAAACAAGAAACTAAGGCTGCATTTGACAAAACAACAACAAAAAGCCCAATGAAAAACACGTTACAATACTTAATTAGTACATTAGTGGTCCTGGTCTGATAGTTCAAGTGAAATAAAACCTCTAGTGGTAAGGGTAAAATTACACTTAGTCCAGGAAAAAAAAAAAGAAAAAAAGATTTAAACAGTCCAATGGTCAATGATTAAATAAATTTAGGAATGTGTTAACTCTTGGGGGTCCTTGCATGTCTTGGTTAAGGGAGTTCATTGTACTTTCAGCCATCATTACATCAATGTGAGGGAAAAGTTCGATTGTTACATATACATTATATCCTTCAACTGTAAAATAAAAAGTAAAAACTAAAGGTTCCATGGGAAGAGGGAAAGGATTAATTGGCATGGTGTGAAGGGAGAGAGGGATCCCAGCTTAGTGCAGCAAGTATTAAACTAAGATTTTGGTAGGTGTGTGTTCATAAGGCATAAATGAGACAATATGGGCTGTTTTTAGTGAGTGGGATGAGATTAACTTTGAGATTAAGGCTTTTTTGTGAGTAGTGGGCTGTTTGTGAGTAGTGGGAGGCATTTATGAGCTGTGTTTGTGTAAAAAAGAGGAAAGAATGTCTGAGTTTAGATGAATGTGGGCTGAAAGGGATGAGTAGTGAGCTTAAAGAGAGCTAAACTACTAGCAAAATGGCAAATAGACCAGGGGTTTCAGAGGGAGTAGTTGTCCCTATGGGCTGAGATGCTTATGTTTTTATAATGGAGTTTTAGGGAAGCATTAATTAACATGAGTCCAAAAAAACGTAGGATTAATCAGAGGTGGAGAACTAGGGTTAATCTTCCTGAGATTTTTGGTCAGAAGTAGAAGGTTTGCTTTATGGGCTGCTTTGCTTCTTTGAGTAATGACGGGATTTTGCATTAAATGCCAGGATTTCTAGGGCTGAGCTTAATCAATGTGATTGGGGCGTGTATCAAGAGCAAATCCTAAAGCTGCAACTGAGATTTAGACCCTCAAGAAGTAAGATTCAACACCCCAAGCCAGGTGTCAAGTTCTAAGCCTACTTCAAGGGGTTCTGCTAGAGGTCCCTTTATGCCCTCCAAACCATATGTTCCCAAATTTTCCCCTTTAGGATTCATGGGCTTGGGACATGAATCATATCTTGAACATTTTTAACATTTATAGCGTCAATTTGTTGGTTCTTGGATAATTTGGTTTCAGCTCCCCTTCCACTAGAGCTGCAGTCTTGAGGAAGGTGATGGAGTTCCATCATCCTTTAGGTTTTAGCAGATATGATAGCCCTTAGGCATTGTTCACGTCAGGTAGAGGGTGGCAGAAAACTGATGTGACACCCCCTAGTTCATCCTCAAAGGCTTGGTTCTCTTGTAGGGGTCTTTAGTTACCTTTTTTTTGGTTAGGGATGAACAAGGGTTAGTTGTTCACTCTTACTCCTTTGTCTCTTGCTAGTGCCTTTTGGATCGGGCTTGCTTACCTGGGCTAGTTCCTTTGGGCTAGGTTGTGTGCATCCTACAAAATGGACATTAACAACACATGTTTGCCATGGGTTTTCATTCCTCATGGACTTTCGTTGGTGAACACTTTGGATTTTTTCATAGATACTTGCAATGGGCCTTCAGGCAATTAGTTGTAATATTTGAAACAATAGGACAAGCTTCCAAATGCTCTTGTAAATTCCATATTGTAAATAACGCTCATGGTTTCTAATAACCGCATCATAATGTAAATGTTGTGCTTGTGGGTTTGAATACTTACCATGAGTGTCGATGTCGTGACACAAATCATCATCTTCAAGATAACTCCTAATGAGTTTTTTTATAAGACGATTGTCATCGCAATATTTAGGCAACAATTATACCATGATATATTTTCCTTGCCAAGTGTTCAATAATCTTGGGCTCTTTTGATAAAATAGTGCCAATGAAAAAATGGGTTTTGGATACTGCCAATGGGGACTTGGTCTTTTGATATTGTCAATGAAGATTGGGCTTTTGATATTGCCAGTGGGAACTGGGCTTTTGATGTTGCCAATGAAAATTGGGCTTCAAATATTGCCAATGAGAATTGGGCTTTCAGATAAATAAATTACCATGGGTTTAAATCATGGGCTTTGATTGTGGACTTGAATTCCATTGATAAAGTTGTTTTGCCATGGATTTGAATCATGGGCTCTTCAAACATTGCCAAGCATAAGTATTCTTGGTCTTTAGAAAAGATTAGATTTTGTCTCGCTTACTAAATAATTCAGGTTTTTATGAGAAAGTATTGGGTCCTATAGTGTAGCCCAATTTTGTGGTAGAAAGGAGAAAGGTTGTGGGCTAGCATAGTGATAGTTGGAAAAGATATTTAAGCATGTCCAATAATACATTTGAAAGGAAAATAAATAGGTGTTATTTAAATAACATTAGGTGTAAAGAAAAGTACCCCAACACCAGTTATTGAAATCGAGTCCCCAAAACTCGATTTACTACACCAAAATCGAGTCCATTGAGCTCATGATGTTAATTTCCTAAATAGTTTGGAAACGATGCTAACTAACGAAATTGTTTGAAATTTGTTGTTATTTTCCAATTTTTCCCATTCTAGTTAACTTAACTGATAAAGTCTCTTATCGTGAAACTAGAGATTTGAGGTTTGAACTCCCGACTACATCAAAAATCGATTAGTGTCTTAGTTTGATAATAGAAGGCAATTATAATAGAGTGAAACCTATAGATTGAATTTCTATCCTATCTATCAAAGAAAGAAAGAAAAAAAGTTGAAATTCAGTCCTATATTGGGATTGCAGGTGTTGGCATTGGACCATATATGGGCCGAATCAACCCAAGGGAGACATAACCCAAAACTTAAAACTAAAACTAAAAGTATTGAAGGAAAATCTCCTTGATCAATTGTATATTAAGCTTAAAGATTAATTACAAGTTTACAGCTCTCTGTGAGCTAAGGCAGGAAAGCTAAACACCAAACCTAACAACATGTACAATGGCTAGTAAAAGAGAGAACCAATTAGAAATTTACACCTGTTGAAACACTAGCTAACTAATATGAACTTAACTTGATATGACTTGCAGCTTGAGTATCAACAATTAATAGAAAAACAGTGTTGTTGCAACTCGATACATTATGCTGAGCTTTTTCTTCAACAATCGAAGTGTGTTTAATTAACACTTTTTCCAGCCAAAATGGCCAAATTGCACTTATTTTTTTTCAAAATACATAGGGATCTACCATTGTTTCAAAAATATATAGTAATCTCATGGAACTTGAGTTTCCCATGGAAGTCAAGTTCCAAGAAAATTTGCCACCGTGGTAGTGGTTGAGCTAGATTTTTTTTAAATATAAAATGCCACCTTGAACTTGAGCTTCACAAGTTCAAGTTGTAGCTAATAACATTCTCGACACCAGTAAACTCGAGTACCATATGATATACCCAATCTATCACTCTGACTCTCACTACTAGAACTTGTCACTCTCACTCTCACAACCAGAGCTATCCCTCTCACCGTCACTCTCACTCTCCCTCGCTTGCCCTCTCCTTCTCTTTGTTCAAACGACGTCCCAGCCGTCCCGACCATCGGAAATCCAATTGAAACTGCAAAGCATCCATATTTGTCCAAGTTAATTCAAGGTTGATCTTGACTTTGACGATATCGAGTTCTTAAATTGGTGATCTGCATCTTCAATTTCGAATTAGAAGGTACATAACCCTAATCTTTGTTTGACCTTGGTTTTGGTAGTGTGGGAGAGGAAATAAAATGAGTTAGGGTTTTGGGATTTTAGGCATTTGACTCTGTAGGCTCTAATCCTTCAATACCAATTATGCATAAGCATGAAAATTTGACTCGTATTTCGGTAACATTGAGCATGAAAATTTTTTATTATTTTTTTGTTGGTTTAAAATGGAAAGTCAAGAGCCTTGAAGCTCAGTGACATTGGTTGGTCTCCTTTATAAGGGGAACCGGCTAACCAAGATTTGAATCCCCCATCTCCCACATGCTATAACAATTGAATTATTTTAAAAAAAGAAATGGAATTCGAATTGGGTTTTATCATAATTAGAAAGTTGAGCCATACCATTTTTTCTATTGTTGAGTTTAAGTTTTTATATATATATATATATATATATATATATATATATATTCTCACCGATTTAAACATTGTAATGAATTCTTTCATAATTGTTTAGAAGTGGGTGTTATATAATTCTGTAAGTCTTCATTAGCATGAATTGAAGCTATTGGGATTAAAATTTTTTACATTTTGTAGGAAATCCAAATTTGTGATAGCTATTAGCATTTGAATGTTTTGTAGTCCTACTTTTGTAATGGGTGTAGGTATTAGAATTTCAAAAGTTGTTTAGGTTGTGTTGATTGGTGTTAGAGGCTTAGAGTACTGCCATGTCATGTGTTTGAGTTGGGGAAAGAGCGAACAAAAGAAGAAAAGTAGAGAAAGTGTGAATCTAGATTTGGCAAGGAAATGTTATGTGCAGGAGATAACTCCAGATTAAGCATTATCAAAGAGTTGGTTAGAATGGATATTGTTCTTTGGGCTTGTGTTGTATGTTCTGATTTTAATTGCTTAGAAGGATCTATTGGACATGTCCACATGCGCCTTAGGCTCCTAGCATTCCAACATTTTGGGTAGGGTAAGTAGCGTATATCAAGCTCTAGAAAACTGAGTGCTGGACCCTTTAGCATCATGTAGAAGTAGAACTCATGCGTTACTTATTACAGTTTATTTCTATCTCAAAATGCACTTTTGCTTATGGTTGCCAAAATCTTTTTGGAACTTTCCAATTTATTTTCACATGAGATTTTAATATTGGTAGAATTCTTGAAAAAGAGAAAATAAAAGAAAGATATAGCATGATTGTACCATGATTTGTATGATAGTACACAACTATGTACTTATTGATTGGCACTTCAAACATAAGTGTAACTCTAATTGGGTTCTTTATTAAAGCTAAAGCTAACTAAACAAAACTTAGATTTCACTTATCCAAAAAAAAAAAAAAATGTGATACTTCGATTTCAACCTTTTGTGCCAAAACTTAAAAAAAAAAATGTCTTTAGTTATTACTTAAACTATATGAGTAACTTTTGTTGGACTTGATTCAATGTCATGGAGGTGATGCTAAAACTTCTAGGATTGGTTGTTCTTATTGTTCTTATAAACATTTTATCTTGTAGCAAGATAGGTTTTGTGGAAAGGAAGGCAAGTCATTGGTGATTTCTCTTAAAAGTGATGAAATTTTGCTAATTTTACTATGACATTGTAACTCTTACCAAGTCCTAGTAGGGAAATTTTTGCCTTATAATCTTGTTTGTGAAAGAAACTTCTTTGAAAATGTGGAGCAAACTAGTTTTCCATGGCTTGGAATATTTGTCAGTCAAATCTTTAGTAGCTATTAAACATAAGCATAAAACCAAAATGATATTTCTAATAACCATATGTTTGAGTTCTTAAACATTCCTTTTTCAAATTGAAATTTCTAAAATATAAATGATTTGTTTTATTTATCAACAATTTGTTATATTTATTCTATGCATGAACAAAATATCATTGGAATTGTGTTCATTTTGTTTTTGGGTTTTTCTCTATTTTCTCTATTTATTTATTTTTTATATTTGTGGGGGTAAAAATACAAAGCTTGAGTAGTTGATAAGCATAATTACTAAGTATTTTCTATTTCTACAAAGTCAATTTGAAGTTACAATCAACTTGGTGTGTTCATTACTAGTAATATGTCTGTTTTTAATGGACAATTTCTTAGTTGTTGTAAATTAAAATTTCTAATTAAATTTGAACAGAGTGATGTATTGACCAATCACATTTAATGTATGTTAGATATGGACAAGCATCCAACGGGACCCCATAATTGTACTTTCTGAATGAGACAAGCAGGGCATCATTTGAGTTGGCTTTGGGATGGTCCTTCGGAAGGCCAAGTATGCACTTGTCCAAAAATTTTATTGGAAAAGTTGTACTTGTTGTTAACTTGGTGAGTGTGTGTAAGTGAAATTTGAAGAACAAACACATACTCAAGTTATTGGTGACAAAGATTTTGTTATTATTATATATCATTTAAAAAAAATACATTGATGTTGTCAGTTTAAGTTTGACGTGTAATTATTTTACTGTTATTGAATGCTATATTAATACAATGTTAACTTGATGAGTATGTGTATGTAAAATTTGAAGAACAAACACATTATTATTCTCATATAAATCATACTCAAGTTATTGGTGACAAAGATTTTGTTATTATTACATATCATTTTTTAAAAATACATTGATGTTGAAATTTATAAGTTTGAAGCATAATTATTATGTTGTTATTGAATGCTATATTAATACAATGTTGCTCCGTTTGTAGGCATGGGTAGGTGTACTCAATTGTCATCACCGATTCACTTGTATGCCTGAAGTTGGGTTAGATTGACAGGTTGCCACTTATATCATGAATGCGCGATTAGGTGGGCTACTTTGCGTGCCAGATATAGATCTCGACTATGCATTGATCACAGCGTTGGTGGAGAGATGGTGGCCAAAAATGCACGCATTCCACTTGCCCCATGGTAAGATAACAATCACGTTACAAGATATGGAGGTTATTATGAGAGTACCTGTAGAAGGCTTGTTGGTGGTGGGGAAAACTAAGCTGGAATGGGGCGACTTATGCAAAAAACATGGCTATGCTGTATGGGACAAGGTTAAAACTATGTTGGCTTGAGACAATGTTTAACGACCTTCTACCAACTAATGCCACTAGCTTGCAAATGCAGCAGTACTATCGGTATTACATACAAGAGATGTTGGGTGGTATGGTGTTTATGGACAAGTCTGGCGACTGGATCTTGGTCATGTATTTGCAATTCTTGAATCCAATCGGTAATGGCAAGAAGTATAACTAGGGTAGTGCAACACAAAGTTGGCTATATTGACACCTGTGTAAGGCATTAAAGACTACTGCGAAGCAGATTGATGGTGCACTACTATTGGTGCAATTGTGGGCGTATGCTAGGTTCCCAATGTCCGGTGATGAAGCATCCACAGTAGGCACTACCCTAGGTCCACTTGCTATTAGGAATGTTGCTTTTGTATACTTATTGTTTACATACACACTACTTTTCTGCATGGGGATTATGTAAGTGACTAATATAAAGGTTATGTATGTGCTATTTGCTAGATGGAAAGGGGTTATGTGCACCACAGAACATGCAACGTCTTAAGCGCTTATCGTATGTCGCTTCACTATGACCAAATCAAGTATCACACCTTTGCTGGGAACCGCGTTGGCAAGTATTTGTTCTACTTATGATTTGCTTGCATCCCAACCATCAATAGACATTTTTTTATATCAGAGTTAAACTTTTTAAAATAGAGATACTTATTTGTATTATATATCATTCACATTCTTTACATTTTTTTTCTAACTATTTATACTATCTATATCCCCTTTTCGGACTGGACTTTTATGTGGTTCAAATATGCCTCTAAACCTTACGTTTAACAAGGAAAAAACTTGAGGACAACTCGGTAAAAATATATATATATCTCTTCTACTATTCCATGTCTTCAAAACAAACTTATCTATTTTTTTTTTAAAAAAGGAAAATTATGTAGCTACACATAATATGGTTGTTTGCCTTTGTTGGATTATTTTAGATTGTGTGGGAGCCGTATAAGTCGGTGATGGGTCATGCATATTGTACTACAGGCCAACACATATGAAGGTCTACTGTACCACTTTTACAATTTTTGGTCATTGAAGGCCATCACCCCGAACGTGTCCTCCGACAGTTTAGGATGAAGCAGGGCGTACTGGTCAATGTTAATACTTCTATTGATCTGCACAATATAACACTCCAAGGGAAGAATGACAAAGACTAGTTTGTAAAACATGCTTCTCATATTGCTAAATGGGCTGCACACACCAAAGTAGTCGATGTATTAATCTTTGAGGGGGAGATGAGGTACGAAGACGAGTATTTGGAATGGTTTCGTCACATCACTCGATGCTTTATTATAAAAGAGACCTTGTACTGGGACACTTTGATAAGTTTACAGTGTCTCTTCTATTACAAATGTTCTCTGGTTAGCATAGTTTAGTTCAACCTACTAACACTACTTTCATATATTGACAGGTTGAATCACATATGAAGATACTGGTGAAGTGCAATCCAAGTTTCGCGATCCACACCGAGTGTATGAATGCCTCGAAAACTGTTGAAGAGCTCAATCAGTTGAACTTGGACAATACACATGATGCGTGCAACACAAGTGAACCGATTGCAAGGTGTGGCTGTCGAGTTGGTGGGCGTTGAGGGCGTTGAGGGCATCAATCTGGTCGTGGCCAAACACCCGATCATGACCACACCATGGAGAAGACAAGTCAATCATTAGATGAGATGTTGTTTGACACTGATTATGACATGGGCTATGATGACATTAGTCCACTGCCATCCATGGCACACGATGATGCGGGTCTATCCTATAGGTTTACCTATGAGGACACATGTTAGTCCCTATCCACGGTCTGTGATGATACTTGCCCACCCACATCCTCTACTACATCTCCCCTGCCCACCACCCCTACATCTCCCCTACTAACCATTGGTGCTACCCCAACTGATGTACATGGTAGTGAAGACATGATATTCGTGCCCATTCCTAGGCGACCCACCCCTGAGTTTGTGCATACTGAGTTGAGCCAGGTTGAGAAACTCCACAGGCCCCCACCGGAGTCTTCACACATTGAGCAGGTTGAGGATCGGCCACGAAGGATGCAAAGGACACGAAGACAAGCTCCTGACAACGAGACTGGAGATGGTACTATACTTTGAATCATACTAATTAGATATACATCTCTTTATAGTTAAACGATTTGCATATTAATATTTACTTGTGTTCTTTTCAAGCAAGGCAAGACCAGTCAAGGAACTAGTGAGGAGAAGAAAACAGGAATGATTTAAGTTCATTACGTGTTTGTAATTAGGCATCCCAGATTTTTGTAAAATTCTGGACTTCTCTTTCCTTTATTGCATTTCTTCCTAGTACACTCCAGTTGTATGTATAAAGTTCTTGGACATGTTGGGTCAGTATTTTGATAAATTCTTGAAGTCATTTAATCAGAGAAGTCTTTTACTTAGAAAATTAGAAGATTCTTGCAAAACTAATATCTATGTGAATATTCATATCTTTGTTGTTTCTGATTGTTTTGGGTTTGTGGACTAGACTTCTCTTTGTTTGTGTTAAGGACATATTTTGTGTAATTGGCTAATCTTTTGACAAAACGTACTTTACTTGTATTTGGGTAGATCTAGGACGTATTTAATACTTCAAGAAACATGTTGTTCAAGTCTAGTATTAAAGCCATGAAGATTGGACCAAGAAACAAGTGAAGAAAAGCTATTTATTAAAGCTGGATAGATAGGTCAACACTTGCAAATAGATAGCTCAACAGTTGTTCGACAGATAGCTATCTATCGAGGTTTAATGAGGCTCGACAGATACTATCTATCGAGGTTGCGAGAATTCAGATTTTTAGATCTGATTTTCGCCACATGCTTATGTATTTGTGTAGGGTTTCTTTTCTCACAACCCTAAACATATATAAGGCTTATTTTAGAGGCCGTTACATAAGAGAATACAAGGAGAACATATGCAAAAGGTAACCAATGCCATATTCTCTTTGAAAGAAATTACTGCGTCTTTGCGCCTTAGGGTTTTGTAACTAAGTGCTTCTTGATCTTCATTGTTGATGAAGTGAAGAACTTTGCAGCCAACAATCTTCTTCAAGTTGGTGTGTTAGTCACATACTGGGAGCCATGTATCTTTGGTTAGTCATGTACTAGGATCCATGAAACAAAAAGGGTGGTGTTCATTTATTGACGAGTTCTGAGGATTTGAAGCGGTATAAGGTTTTTACTGCAAGTTTATCTATGGAGATTGTAGAGTCTAGGGACAAAGGTTTTGTCTAGATCTGAAACTTCTCTTTTCTATAGTGAATTGCTTTTCGGGAAGGTTTCCCCCCAGGTTTTTTATTGTGAAACTAGTTTGTTTTATTGGTTTTCCTGGGTTATCATATCTTGTCTTATTTACATTTCCGCTGCATGATTTTGACATGATATTGATGTTAGTTTATTTTAAGAAGGTTTATTCATAATAAATCTAATTAACAACTTGGGTTTAAAAATTATTAATTCTATCAACCGAGGTCTAAATTTCCCAACAAGTGGTATCAGAACGGGTACACTTTGATTGGATTAATTTCTTGAGTGTGATCCTTGACTCCTGTTGTCATGGATCATGGACAATCTCTTTTGATTCCTCATTTATTTGATGGTACTAATTATGTGTACTAGAAAGTTCGTATTAAAGTTTTTTTGCAGGCTCTAGGTGAACATGTATGGCAAGCTGTTGAAGTTGGCTGGATTAAGCCAAAGGAAGAGATGGTGGATTGGGATGATGCAACAATCATAGCAGTAAATTTCAACAGTAAAGCCTTGAATGCTTTGCTTTGTGGGGTGACCATTGAGGAATTCAAGAAAATATCATCAACGGAAGTTGCCAAGGAAGCATGGACCATTCTTGAGACCATTTATAAAGGTACCAAGGCAATAAAGACTGTGAAGTTTCAAAGACTCATTAGTAGCTTTGAAGAAATAAGGATGGAGGAGAACGAGACCTTTGATGAGTTCTATGCCAAACTCATGGATATTGTGAATTCTGCATTCAACCTTGGAGAATCTATAGCAGAATCCAAAATTGTTAGGAAAATCCTTAGGTCCTTACCAAAAAGATTCCATGCCAAGACCATTGCCATTGAAGAAGTAAAGGACATTGATCAAATTCCTTTGACTAAGCTTGTAGGGAACCTTCAAACCTATGAGATGGGATTAGGTTTAATGGGCAAAAGTGGAAAGAGTAGAAACTTGGCTTTTAAGGGTATAGAGGAAAAGAGTGATGACTCTGAAGATGAAGATGAAGATGAGGATGAGGATGAGGACCTAACCTTCATAACTGATGAGATTATCAAGCTTCTTCAATTTAGGAAAAAGGATAAGGGCAAACCTCCTAAGAAATCTAAATCCTCAAGGAAGAGTAAGAATGAGAAACCCCTCATCCAATGCCATGAGTGTAAAGGTTTTGGTCATATGAGGATAGAGTGCCCAAACCACCTTATGAAAGAAAAGACCAAGGAGTTAAAAAATAAAAGGTTGGTTGCTACTTGGAGTAATACCGAGAATGACTTTTCTGATGAGTATGTGGATGAATGTAGTCACGTTATGGCCTTAGCTGCCTCAACCGATAAGGTGATTATGGAGAGTGCTAGTGACAGTGAGGATTCTTCTAATGATGAAGTACTCAAGAAGTTAACCCTTCAGGAAGCCTATGATAAGCTATGCACTAAATTCATAAAATCTGAAAAGACTTCTCATCTTTGTAGAAAAGAGCTTAATGAGGTAAAACTGAAAAAGCTGATCTGTTAGTCAAACTAGATGAGACTACAAGGTTAGTTGAGACTCTTGTTAGGGAGAACACCTCATTAGAAGAAAAGGTCAAGAATCTTGAGGTTGAGCTTAGTCAAGCTAGAACTCAAATAGAAAGGATGTCTAGTGCAAAGCTTGATGAGGTCTTGAGTGCTCAAAAGCCTAGTTCTGATAAGATTGGCTTAAGATATGCTGTTTCCTCCAACCTCTCCTCTTCCACAGCTTTTGGATCAAAGACTATTTTTGTGTTACAATCTAAGAAAGGTGATAAAGGTATGAAATCTAAAACTGATTTGGCTAATTCTAAATCCTTTGTTAGATCACATGTTTGTCGCCATTGTGGTATTTATGGACACATTCATCCTAATTGCTTCAAGTTGTATCCTCAAAAGCAAGTCTCCAAACAGTTACAGGTTTCCTCTCAAGGACCTACACCTTTGTTTGGAGAATTATTAAAAGTCTTTAGCTTTTTAACTCAATTTCAGGAGAATTATAATTCTTCTATGTCCTTTAGTAGACATACTAGAACACGTACCTTTTCATCTTCACGGCCAAAGACTCATGCTGTGTGGGTGAGAAAGGAGCCTAAGACTTAATTGTCTATTCTATTTGTCCTTTACTTTAATTCCTTCTATCTAAAGTAGGACTATCTTTGCTTGATTTCTTATCTGCTTTTGGAATCATGCTTTCATGCATCTGCATCTTTCTTTCATACTTTCATGTTGTTTGTTTGGTTGTTTAGTCTTTATTTTGTTTGTTTTTCAAAATAAAAATTGAAAAATCAGAAAAATACAACAACAGTGTGTGTTTGTGTATATTGGTACTTGTGTACTTTAGATGACCATTGAAACAAAGTTTTCTAAACTTTGTATCTTTTGTAGCTTAGATAAGCATCTCTATGCACAACTAAGCAAGTGAGCTTAGTGGCTCGTATTTGTGATGAGTAAGATTAAGTTATCTCTTGTACTTAACACTCGTATCACTCTTCTTGATGGGAAGGACTAGAAAATCCTAAGAAAAATGTATAAATAACCATCTTACCACTGTTGCCCGCCAATCATGAAATGACATCTGTATGCTTCGGCATAACAAAAGTGCAATGTCAATGACATTTGTATGCTTCGGCATAGCAAAATTGGAATGTCAAATGCTTAACATCATTGGGTATTTCTTTTATTTCTCTTATATGCCCATGTATGTTTTGCTTAAAAAGAAAAATAAAAAGCAAAAAGATCAAAATACTTTAAATATGATTGCAAGCGTGTATTCTATGAGATGTGAGAGTTATAGGATGTACCTCAAAGGTGATAGTCCCCATCAAACAGTTATGATTGTGTGTGAGTTAAAATGATTTTCTCATATCTCAAATCGTCATAACATGTATACACTTATGCAATATTGCGATGTTTTTCACACACAACATGCAACATTCTTTGCTACTCCTGATACGTGTGCAGGAACAATGTGATTTGGCCATTAAAAGGTTTACATGTGTTAATGTATGCTCACTAAACTGTCTTAACTTGTTTTTGGAATATAAAATTGGTTACACTTGTTTAGTGTGTGTGTGTGTGTGTGTGTGTTCTGGGATCAAAATGCTTGACATTTTTCTTGTTGAGAGATTTTTTGAGAGTTTAAAATGTTAATTGGATTCTTGGTTAAGTTGCATGCTTGATTACATTCATATATGTGTTTTTCCCTTCTTGAAAACTATTTTTAAGCAACCTCGACAACTCCTCGACACCTCTCGACACCTGGCTATCTATCAAGATTTTTTAGCTTCTCTTTATCACAATCTCGATAGCTTCTTGACAGCTTCTCGATCCATCGAGAAAGTTTCTGTCCCCTCAATATCTTCTTGATAATTGCTCGATCCATCGAGGTCTTCTCGATAGCTGCTTAACACCTCTCTGTCCATCGAGATCCTTTTGCATGCATTGTTTTTCACATGTTTTGCATCTTTCTATTATCTTGTCATCCATAGCATCTTGTTTCATTACATTCATGCATTTATATGGATTCTTCGTACCCCTTTGATCTTTTTTGATCATCTTTATATTTCTCGGGTGAAGCTTTCTAGTTTCTTGTACTCTTTGTCAATCATGACAAAAAGGGGGAGAAATTTGTGGAGAATATGTGGTTTTTCTTTTTGAAAATTCTACATGTTAGGGGGAGAAATACATGCCTCTGTAAGGGGGAGATGTGTTTCATCTTGTTAGGGGGAGTAATTACCTCCTTCTTCTTGTACACCGGTCTTGTGACCATGTTTACATACATTGTGCTTATCTTTGATATATTTATGATAATGTATGTCTTCTTCACCTACCTTTACATGTGTTGTTTCTTTTCTATCTTTATACACATGTTTCTTATTCTTGTATGTATTCTATTATTTCTGTTTCACACAAAGATGCCTTGATGAGTTTTGTTTAAAGTATTTCAGAAATATAGGTTGTCAAGGTCTACTTGCCATAAACTCTCTTCTTACAAAGTTTTTCAAGAGTTTGTGTTAGGATAGATTTTATTTTATTCAACAAGTGAATTTGAGTTGAGTGATTTATGACTTCTCTCATATTTCATTTGTTTGCTGTGGTTTTGTCACGGATTGCCAAAAGGGGAGGTTGTTAAGGATATATTTTGTGTAATTGGTTAATCCTTTGACAAAATACACTTTACTTGTATTTGGGTAGATCTAGGATATGCTTAATACTTCAAGAAACATGTTGTTCAAGTTTAGTATTAAAGCCATGAAGATTGGACCAAGAAACAAGTGAAGGAAAGCTGTTCACTAAAGCTGGACAGATAACTCGACACTTGCAGACAGATAGCTCGACAATTGTTCAACAGATAGCTATCTATCGAGGTTACGGGAATTCAGATTTTTAGATCTGATTTTCGGCCCATGCTTATGTATTTGTGTAAAGTTTCTTTTTTCACAACCCTAGACATATATAAGGCTTATTTTAGAGGTCATCACATAAGATAATACAAGGAGAACATATGTAAAAGGTGACCGATGCCTTATTCTCTCTGAAAGAAGCTACTGCGTCTTTACGCCTTAGGGTTTTGTAACCAAGTGCTTCTTGATCTTCATTGTTGTTGAAGTGAAGAACTTTGCAGCCAACAATCTTTTTCAAGTTGGTGCGTTGATCACGTACTGGGAGTTGTGCATCTTTGGTTAGTCACGTACTGGGATCTGGGCAACAAAAAGGGTGGCGTTCATATATTGAAGAGTTTTGAGATTCTGAAGCGGTAGAAGGTTTCTGCTGTAAGTTCATTTATGGGGATTGTAGAGTCTAGGGATAAAGGTTTTGTACTAGATTTGAAACTTCTCTTTTCTATAGTGAATTACTTTTCGGGAAGGGTTCCCTCTAGGTTTTTTATTATGAAACTAGTTTGTTTCATTGGTTTTCCTGGGTTATCATATCTTGTCATATTTACTTTTCCGCTACATGATTTTGACATGATGATGTTAGTTTATTTTAACAAGGTTTATTTATAATAATTCTAATTAACAACTTGGGTTTAAAACTTATTAATTTTATCAACTGGGGTCTAAACTTCCCAACAGTTTTGTATAGTAGACTTTTGTTAAAAGATGCAAGATTTAATGGCTTAGTAAGTTACAGTTATGGATTTCATAAGATATGATATGAGTATGCATATAAGGTTGTTTACAGCTATAGCTTCAGTGATTGCCTTGACACATTTCCTAGCAACTTTGCACTTATCAATAAAACTTTCCTAGCAAATTTGCAACTCATAGTTGTCACCTAGTCTAACCTTGGTAATTCAACTATCAAGTTCGGAGTTCATAAATTAATTGGGAAGATATGCAAATAATTCTGGAAATGATAAATAGTTTTTGGATGGAAATATTGATGCTTAACTCATGGACTGACTCTTCACTCATGTAAATATTTCTCATTCCTGTAGAAGAAACTATATAAGTAAATTAGTTTTGGTCGTGTACATCTAAATCTTGTTTGTAATTGTTACTATAGTTTTAATTTTGGGATGCACTGACTATGCAATTTGAGGTGATTTTGCCAAAAGGAGACTGCAAAAAAGTTTGCATTTAAGGGAAAACTGTAAGTTTCTTCTTTGAATACCTGCTTCCTATTTTCCTAGTGTCATACCATTGATACTTCATGAAACTCATCTTATCTGTTTCAGATTTCATCAATCATAAAAGAGCTTGGAAATACGAACACATTTATTTTTGTTAAAAAAACAAAGAGCTTGAACAATTGATAATAACAATATGGACAACATAAGTCAAGGAAGTGATAATTAAATTCTCTTTACTCAAAAGTTCCTGTGCAATTTTTTCATTTTTCATGCTAGAGATTATTGATTTCAATTATTTCTTGCCATAATGTTTTGTTCCAAGCCATTATTATTTATATAGTAGCATGGCATTATTTTGCTAATTGATAAACCCTGATTGGTGGATATTATCATTATCAGCACTCTACCTTTTAATTTTATTAACATCTATTATGAGGAGGATCTGTTTTATATAATTTTTTTTGGTTCTCTTATCATGGAATCCTCTTCCTTTTCAGTGTTGTTCATTCTATTTAACTTACAATTAATTTTTGTTTAACTCTCATATGCATTTGTCAAAGTGTCTTGCCAACACCTCTGTCAGGAAAGAGTTATATCGATCAAATTTCACTCTTCCAAAAGGAAAGAAGAGCAATTGGATGCCCCTCATTTTTATGGTTCCTTTCATACTTTTCTATCCAGGTGATGTATCTATCTTAATTGTTGGAATAGTTTTGTCCATTATATAAGCAGCATTTGTTTTTACCTTCTCCTTGTCATATAAGATATCTTGATTGTCTTTGAGGTAATATTCTAGCCTTTTAATAACGAATTGACTGCTGCAAGCAAACTGTGGGTGATCTTAGTTCTTTTGTATTTGTATAGAGCCAGTCCCAGTTTGTGTTTACTTACCGTGTATAAATAAAATGAAAGCACCAAAAGTGGGGAGTCCATGAATGATTGATGCGGTGAGGAGACCAATTAAATAAAATTCATATTCCTACAGAATTATGAAAACCTTATTAGCCTGAATATGTAGCTACACCGATGAAGTTTTTGTAATAATTGATCTTGCTTGAAATTAAAATCATCTGCAGGTACCATGCTTTTTATTGTGGATGACTAGTATTCGAAGAATGTCGCTGGATCATCATCATGGGTTTGATTGTGTAAGACACGGACATGCAAGATAGATAAATTTAAGCAATTATGTTTCTAATATATTGGTTTCATTTTATTGTAATTAGTGATATCATGATCTACAACTTTCATATATTCATAGCTAAAGACCTTATATTTTATTCAACTGAGAGTAAAAATAAACTTTCTTAGTAAGCTGCAACCTTTCTTGAAAATTTTCCATTGATAATACTGCTTCTTTATCCCTAAAAACGACCATCAGGATATGTTTCATGTTATGACTCAACTAAGATAATATTGGATTTGATACAGAGGAAAGAATATTTCTAGTTGATTTCAAGGACAACCGGGCCCCCTTAAGAAAGATGGAAAGAGCAGGAACAGAAATAGAGACTAGTGTAGTGTTTAGTATTCATTCATCTGTTGGGAATATTACCCAAAGTAATAATAAGGGAAGAACAAGTTTAACATAAAAGATGAACAGAAAATAGATAACTTGGACGCACAAAATTGTTATCCTTAGACAATATTTGTCCCCACACTTGTTGCTAAAGGGTTATCACAAATTTGTCCGCAGGATACAACCAAGTTGTTGGGTTCTACAAATAATAATTTTAGAAAATACTCACAAGAATTCTTGTGTTTCTTAGAAACTAATTTTTGGGAGAGAAAATATATATATTTCAAGTGAACATAAGCCTCTATGTATACCTATAAGGTTTTATTTCACCAAAAGGCACGTATAAAGAGTTAAAATGTTTTATAAAACTATTCACAATGCTTGAAACCTTTTCAAATGTACTAAATAGTTACCAGAAAATTCTATAGAAATTCAGTTTTACGTGTCTCGATCGATTGATAGGAATTGAGCATTGATCGAAAGTTTTTTTCAATCAATCGAGCAGGAATCGAACACCGATCGAACCAGGCTGAGACTCTAGGATTATTTTCCTCATCACTTCGATTGATCGAGCAAAGCTTCGACCGGTCGAAAATCCTTAAATTCGAATTTCACTAAGAAAATTCTAAAACTTGATTTTCATTTTATGAAACAATATTCTCCAAACTTAAACATCATTATTACAACCTATACATGTATATACCTATACATACAACATTATCAATGATTTCTTTTTTCTCATTACAATTAGACTTATACTCTCATGCTTACCACTATAACTAACTTTGATCCTCTCTTGCCAATTGGCCTAGGTAACTAACTACCCTAACTTCCATGCCATGTGTGTAATACAATTCAGTATATGCCTAATACAATTCCAATCAACGTCTCTAACATTATCCCCCCTTAAAGCACTTTGCCCACAAGGTGAGGAAAGTGTTATTGAAGAGTATGCAGCTGTTACCAAGTAGCATCTTCTACAGAACCACCTTGCCACTTAACTAAGACCTCTGTAATAGTCCTTGATCAAAGATTGTGCTCCCTTCGCTACAGCACAGCTACTGGTTCAGGATTAAAAACACCTACATTAGTCACATGGCAGAGTAGGAATAGGAAGCACATGATGCCCCAGTTGTTTCTTTAGACAAGAAACATGGGATACTGGATGAATCTTGGACTCAAGAGGCAACGCAAGCTTGTATGCAGCAGCTCCAATCTTCTGGATGACTTGGAAAGGACCAAAGTATCTAAGAGACAGCTTGTGAAAGGCTCTGTGGGCAATGGATTGCTATTTATATGGTTACAACCTTAAGTAGAACTAGTCACCAACTTCAAAAATCCTATTTGATTGATGTTGGTCAGCTTGAGGCTTTATAGAATTCTGAGCTTGCACCAAATTATGCTTCACGACAGCAAGTAACTGTTGTCTAGATTGTAACTACCTATCCATAGCCTTAACCTTAATGGTACCAGGAATGTAATCTAAGAGTTTAGGAGGAGGAACTCCATATAGTGCTTCAAAGGGAGTGAACTTGGTTGAAGTGTGATAGTTTGTATTAAACCAAAATTCACACAATGGTGACCACTCAACCCATTCAGTAGGTCTGTCACTAGTAAAGGATCTGAGGTATTGCTCTAGACTCTTATTCACCACTTCAGTTTGGCCTTCAGTCCAAGGGTGATAAGAGGAAGACATGGTTAATTGAACACCTTGTAGCCTCATAAGCTCAGACCAAAAAAGGGATGTGAAAGTAGGATTCCGATCACTTACAATGGAGTTTTAAGTTAGAGCATAAACTAGCATCCAAAAAGTTATGGGTGCTACTAGTGTCAATGAGGATAACCACGTTGCCCATGAATTCGACCTTCAATTCTCATTGTACCCGGGGAAGGACTTCCCACTAATGCATACAATGTAATCTCAGGTGTATCTTGCAGCAAATCTTGACCATCTGACAAGAGAACAGAACCATCTGCATCAAATTCCACAAGTTATGGACCAAAGGAAGGTAACTCGTGGAAAAATGGTACTCCTGAAAGGAAAATCATTACTCCCTTACAATGATGTCCACTTTGCCATTTCTCATCACAGTTATAGCAAAGACCCTTCTTCCTCTCCTCCATCTGAGCAGCTATCAATCTTTACAATGGCACTCTTGCTCTTGATTCAGGTGTGGTGTTGTTATTCTCAAGCTTAGGAGCTCCAAGAACGGATTTTCTTGAACCATCATAGGAATTCTTGCTATACTTTCTACAACTCCAAAGATATTCTTCTTGCATCTTAGCAAGTCCAAAGGCTTCATTAAGAGTCTTGGGACTCAACATTCTCACAGGGAGCCTCACCTCATACTTAAACCCACTGAGAAAACAATTCAATTTGTGAGGCTCAGACAAGCTTCGAACTCTATTAGAAATGGCTTTAAATTGCCCGTTATAAGCAACAACAGAAGAAGTTTGCTTCAACCTAGTGAGTGACTCCATGGGATCATCGTAAGAGTTTGTACCAAATCTCACATGCATTGCCTTAACAAAAGCTTCCCAATCAATGAACAACCCTGAATTCTCAGCATCCTGAAACCAAATTAAAGCTTCTCCTTCCATGTGATAAGAGGCCATCAAAACCTTTTAATGCTCTAGAGTATTGTAGTAAGCAAAGAATCAATTTGACTTATAAATCCATAAAGCTAAATCTACCCCTGAAAAACGAGGAAACTCTAATTTCAAGAGCTTGGCACTAGGTACAACAATGGAGGTTTCCATATTCTGCGTTCCTCTCTGGTTTTCTTCTTGGACTTGTACTTCAGTGTCACTCAATCGTTGATCAACATTCTGCATGAACTAGGCAATTAGACTTAATTGTTGTTTCATCTCTATTAAAATCTGATCATGTCCATCGAACTTGGCAGCCAATGCTGCAATTTTCTTGTTATTAGTGGTGGATCTTGTCTCTGCCATGGATCATAAAATTGCTCTAATATACCAGTTGTTAGGACTCAACTAAGATCATCTTGGATTGATACATAGGAAAGAATATTTCTGGTTGATTTCAAGGACAACCGAGCCTCCTTAAGAAAGATGGAAAGAGCAGGAATGGAAATAGAGACTATTTTAGTGTTTAGTATTCATTCATCAATGATTTCTTTCTTCTCATTACAATCAGACTTATACTCTCATGCTCACCACTGTAACTAACTCTAATCCTCTCTTGCCAACTGGCCTAGGTAACTAACTAACTATGCTAACTTCCATGCCATGTGTGTAATACAATTCAGCACATGCCTAATACAATTCCAATCAATGTCTCTAACATTTCACACATGACACTCCATTGGGTAAAAGCAATTACAGATGATGGATGGAGAAAAGGCTAGTATAGATCAAATTAAGAACTGACTTGACAAGAATTTATATTGGTCCATTATTTGTGTAAAGAACTTGTATGCAAGGTGCAATACACTTTCTTAAGAAGCTTCAGCTAGAAATTTCCTTATTATTCACACTCATGCTTCTTTGTCCTTGAAAACCAGTCAGGATGCCTTCTGTATGCATGGTGTTCCGCTTGGGGACGGCTTTTCACTAAAATTTTCTGAAGTCAGGCATGCTTCTTTTGATGTCATAGCTTTTGATGATCGAGTGTGTAGTTTACTAATTAAATTAGTCGAGCTTCCAGACCTCGAGTTCAAAGTGACATTTTATATTTTAAAAAAATCCAGCTCAGCCATTGCCACGGTGGCAAATTTTAGAGAACTTAAGTTTCTAAATAGTGATAAATTGTTATATATTTCCGAAACAGTAGTAAATTCCTGCATATTTTACAAAAAAGTACTATTGGGCTATTTTGGCCTACTTTTTCCACACATAATAGAATCTCTAAATTCTCTTTTTTGGTTCATGACCTGATTTTTATTGATCCTTAATTAGCCTAAAATGCCCCAAACATTTTTTTATTTTTAATTTTTAATCTATGATAATAAAGTCAAATTAGGCATAGGTGACCAATGGCACATGCATCACCATCCTAGAGATCAAGACCGAAATCTGAAGTCAGTAATGCACCATTTATGGGGGAAATTCTAGGTAATTTTTATATATATACAATTATACACACAAGCTTGTACAATGAAAAAAACGTTGATAAGGTCGTTAAAGAAAACCTTTAGGAACCAAGCTTAGAGGATGTACTCCACAAATTTTCAGTGCAAGTCAACACACGGATATGTGTGTACAGTTGAAATCATTGATCTTGGCACAGGTGTAAACCATATTCTCGATCATGAAAACTACGTTATGATCTAGGATCGATGTTCATCGCTTGAAATAAAATGAATAGGAGTAGTGCGGAATATACTATTGGAAATGGATAGCATATGAAAAAGGGTGCGGTCAATTTGTGAAAGTGACAAAACATGTGCCTGAACTTGTTGGCATCAATTTGTGACTTATTACATATGAGAGTTAGCATAGGTTAAAAATTATTGTTAATGATAAATATTAGCAATGCAATGTGTTATATCATGTTGTGTATGCTAGAGTGGATGCGGAAGAGGAAGCATAGATGAGGAACACTGAGAACACGAGGGTTACGTGGTTCAGCCTTACGGCCTACATCCACGGAGGAATCCCTTAAGGGCTACATCTTTATTGTATGAGAGTGTAGTACAATAACCTCCTATGTTACAATGAACCCTAACATGAGTATATATAGGCGACTAAACCCTAGACTACTAGTACAAGCAGGACTGGACTTGGGCCTATTACATTGGGCTAATATATGTTTAATATATATATATATCTCTAACACCCTCCCTCAAACTCAAGGCGGAAGCTCGATGAAGACTTGAGGTTGGATAAGGATGAGAAGATCACTTGGAGATGTCTTGAAGAATGCTTTTGAAGAAATCACAATGAAGAATGTGCCAAATGTCCAATTTTGGAGCTTCAAATGAAGAAACGGAGGCCAAAATCGGAATCTATGCGAAAAACTGAGCAAGATAGGCCATTTTGGAAATTTTGACTTTTAGTCAAAAGTCAACGCAAAAAGTCAAAGTCAACTGGTCCAGAGTCAAAGTCAACAGTCAAAGTGCTCACGGGTCAGATCCGGGTGGTCCGGGTCGGGTCGGTCCGGTCAACGGTCAGCTAGGTGACGTGGTGCTGACGAGACGACACTGCTGACGTGGCTGATGACATGTCGCTGACGTGGACTAGGGCTGACGTGGACGTGCTTGCATGTCTGTTGACGTGGATTAATGACGTCATCATATGACGTTAGATGACATCAGCAGCATTGTCGGCGCGTGGCAAGAGCGTGCACTGTTCACCGGCGCGTGAAGGAGCAACTAGAAACCCAGGTGGCGCGTGGTGGCGCGTGCAGCGTCGTATGAGCACCAGATTCTCAGGCCAAGTAGATCGGTGGACGACAAGGCCGTCTTGGCGGCGCGTGTGACTGAGATCTAGCTTGGGGGTTGAGAATCTGCAGCGGCGCGTGTGAAAGTTCCAGGAGCCATTGTCCGCGCGTGGAGGCGCGTGCGGTTGCCGTTGGAGGTCGGGTTCCTGGGTTTTGGTCACGATATGCCGTGGAGCACGTTTGTGGTGTTGGCTTCAACAGGCGAGGCTTGGATTTGCGCAGATCTGATAGGGAGAGGCACGGATTGCTTGGGACTTGAGGATTTGGACACAGCAGGGAGCCATGGCGGCTGCGAGATGCTGTGGAGTCTAGATCCAGCAGACAAGCATGTGTGACTTCTGTTGGCGGTGTACATGTGAGAATCTTCTTTGTTTGCTAGAGATATTTTGTTTGATGCCAAGAACGAAGTTTGGCTCTGATACCATGTTAAATATTAGCAACGTGATGTGTTATACCATGTTGTATATGCTAGAGTAGAGATGCGGAAGAGGAAGCATAGATGAGGAACACTGAGAACACGAGGGTTACGTGGTTCAGCCTTACGGCCTACATCCACGGAGGAATCCCTTAAGGGCTACATCTTTATTGTATGAGAGTGTAGTACAATAACCTCCTATGTTACAATGAACCCTAACATGAGTATATATAGGCGACTAAACCCTAGACTACTAGTACAAGCAGGACTGGACTTGGGCCTATTACATTGGGCTAATATATGTTTAATATATATATATATCTCTAACAGTTAACAAGGAAATATGTTGATTAGCCTTATCACCACCAATTGTTAGACTATGATTAAGTGGGAAATGTAAGTGTGGATGATCAATACCATAACAATGGTTTTCCCTCACTCATTAATTTTTTTTCCCCTTTAGAATGATGATAACTTCCTACGTAGGGATTCTAAATGGTGAACATATGTAACCTTCCTTTAACAAGGTTTGCAACTATTAAGAAAATTCAAACCCTCTCGAGGTTGTGACTTTCAACGAATGGGTATAATAAGACACAAGGAATATAAATGTTGTTAGACCATTCAATTCTCCATTGCTCGGATAGGTGTCCTACATGAA
Organism: Quercus robur; assembly: GCF_932294415.1. Lineage (NCBI taxonomy): Eukaryota > Viridiplantae > Streptophyta > Magnoliopsida > Fagales > Fagaceae > Quercus > Quercus robur. Next base: position 41,549,911 of record NC_065542.1, read on the forward strand.
ATTTCCACTCACACTAGATTACCATCCATACACTAGGACTAACGTTTCGTATTCATCATCTATCAATCATGTTTATATCATTTCATTCTTATTATTAGATCAGAATTCATCGTCCTCTTCCAAATACGTAAAAGTTAGGTCAACATACTATTGGCCTTTATAATACTCTCTCCTCTTCCCAACCAAACACCCAAATACACAAACCCCCTTTATTTTCTCTTCACCGTAGAAATCACCCCAACCAATCACTACATAAAAGTTAATAGGGTTGGGAGTGCTTGTAAAACTATTTGGTCAAGGTAATTCAAGCATATTTTCCTGCAAAACATTAGCAGCACATGAGAGAGAGAGAGAAAAATCCTCATCCATTTTGCAGAAACCTAAAAAATGCAGTGACTGGGTCCGCTTGTTTGACTTCCAAAGAGTTAATTGATTCAAGCAGTCATGATGAGACCCCACATGTAACAATGACCTCACAGGAAGTGGGTTGAATCCTATCTATTTAAGACCAAAAAAGTAGATAGATTTTTTTTTTTAAAGAGTTAAAAGGGAGTCATGTTAAGTGCATTGGTCTAAGAACGTTTAACGTGTTTCATCCACAAAGAGGAACTGTCCCGTAGAGTCTCCTCAGTTCAATCTTGCAAAATTTGTCAACTTGTGGATAGCATTTTACACGTTATTTAAAAATTTTAAGTTACTTGATACTTTGTGTGGGTGGAAGGATTTTGACGAAAGGTGTTTAATGGAGCCTCTCATAAAAGAAGACTTCTCCAAATGATACTTGCACACAATAATAATAATAATAATAATAATAATAATAATAAAGAAGCAAAAGATTTAATTCAAGAGAAAAAAAAATTACAAAAAAATAAATATTTTTACCTTGATAAAAATGTTATGTGTTTAAATTGTTTATGTAATAACTTATTATTTTTCATAAAAATTTGTATAAGTAATCAAATTAGGAAATAATTATATAATTAACTCCATAATTTGATATTGTTTCTAAGTTAAACTCTAAAATTTTAGATACAAAAATGGAAACTCTTGTTATATTCAATTTATTAGTTTAACAAAAACCAATATAAGTTATATATACTTGAGGTTTATCTAATTATTGAAAATCATTACATGAGAAGTATAAGTGGAATTTTGACTATGAAAAAGCCCTAGTATTCACATGATAAGTGGCAATTTCTTGTCCAAATTGATCTTCAGAATTGTATATATAATGCGTGTATATTTTGCTCATGAACAATGTGTAACTATGTTTATCCGTATACATTTGAAGATGTGTATATTTGTTAAAAAATTTGACTCGTGAAGTCAAATCATAACACTGCTACTGATTATAGCTCATATTTTTCTTAGTGACTTGTAGAATTTAGACTAGAGAGAATATCTTTTTTGAAAATACTCCTATAGTCTATCCTTTAAACAAGTAAGATATAAATTATGTAAATCTAATCATTAAAGAAACGGCTTACAAAATGTCTGTTAATATTTTATAAGAGAGGTGAATCACAAACAATCTTTCTCACAATCATTGATTATTTGTTAAAGCAATCAATATATATATTAAGTAAAGACTTTATGTGGGAGTGTATGAACTTCTACCATGTAGAGTACTCTTTAAAAAGAGAATTAAAATACTCTTAAATTACACATTAAAGATAAAATTAAATTAAAAAAAATTTAGGACACTTTATTTTCATTGGTTCAATATTTCAAGATTTTTCTTTTCTCTCACACACAAAAAACTCTTTGTATTTCCATTCAAACTTTTCACCTCTTGCACTTCTACTTCTTTATATACATCTACCCACGGTCCATCATGTCATCCCATTTCAAGTACATCTAAACCAAGAACAATGTCATTTACTTTCAACCCTTCAATGACACCTACCTACCTCCAACATTGTCATCCCATTTAATTAATCATAACTCATATGAGTTGGCTACAACAAGAGAAGAGGGCTTGCATTTTTTTATACAGTTTTGATGTTGTGGGTTTTGTGAAGGTTGTAATTGGCTTTATTGGGTGTTTGGGATTTGGTGTGAGAAAGTCATAAATGTATTTTGTTTGATAACTAAATGGACAGAGAAATAGTAACCTTCTAATTGATTGTTGATGGGATAAACTCCTTTTTTTTTTTCTTTTTTTCCTTCTGTTTTAGAACTCAGAATTTGTAGATTTCGTTGTAGTATTTTTTATTGCTTCTTAGGGTCCATTTGGGAATAGTTTATTTAGCTTTTGCTGAAATTTTTCTATTGAAAATGTGCTAAAGTATACTTATACCTTGAAAAAAGTGGAAAAAAGTGATGTTTTAAAAAGGTATACATAAAAGCTAAAAGTTAAAGCTAATACCAAACGCACTCTTAGTGTGTATCGATCTAAGCTACAACAATAAAAGTAAAAGTCGATGATGATTTTAGAGTGTTTTTAGGATATGGAAGCCCAACTAGAGGCAATTAAATCTTGATAAATGGAGTGGTTTTATCATTTTTTTTTTTTCATGTTATCTTTATGCTAATACTTACAAATGATTTTCTTTTGTTGAGAAAATAAAATGGGTATTTGAGATTAGGGTCTTGGTATTTGGTTGTATGAATGAAGTGATTAAGGAATTGTTTGGGATGTTACTCAAATTTATGTAATTTTAAGATATGAAAGTATTTTTATGCTTCAAATTCTTATTTAGAGATTTAAAAATCATTTAATCAATTTAAAAAATAAAGTCTATTTTTATACTAAATGTTATAATATGTTATAGTGCCCTAAAAATGTCGAAAAACTAGGCAATTTCAACCTCAAAAATATAGGTTAGTAAAGTAATTCCCACTCAATATTCACAATCAAATTCTAAGACAAATATATATGATATAAATTAAGAAGATATAGCTTCAAATCATTTAGCAATATTTTGGAAAAACATAAATATTATATGTTAGGTTTTAAATGTTTAGATTTATGTTGGCAAATACATGGTCATAAGCTTTTCTAGTTATAACTCTTAGAGTGTTTAGGAAAATTAAACGATGCTAAAGGCACTGCTATTCAGTGTATAAGAACAAGAAATCAACTTATTCAAGGTTCAAAAATTTTGAACATTTTCGACCAATCAAATTTATATATGTATAATCATTTTTCAGCCCATCAAGTAATTAGGGTTTCAAATCTACTTTACTTAGTATATAAAGAAAATCATAAGGCATGTTTTTCAGAGACTTCAGAGCTGTTCTTTTGAGATTAAAAATGTTTTGTACCTATTGTTCTTTCAAGTCACTACTGATGTTTACTCACATACTTTTTGAACCGGTAGATCTAAGTTGCTGCTTTCTAGATATCAAGTGTACTGGATTTAAACCTTCAAGGGGACATTAAAGTTGTGGATTGGAGATTCACGTTGTAGCAGATTTCTATCAAGGAAGTTTGTGGGTCTCAAAGCTCAATTTAGTAACTGTAGTTAAGTTTATCAAGAATATGGTTATTTAGTTTGTAAACTTCCATCTTATAGTGATTTTGTTCACCTAGGAATTGATAGGTCAAGTCCTTTTCTTCTCAGGTTTTTCCTATGGAACTATTTTGTTTCACTAATTTTCTAGGTAATTATATAGTGTCTTATTTATATTTCCGCATTTGGATGATATTGATGATTATATGTTTAACCTAAGACTTCCATAATTAATCTAATTATCAAGTTGGCCTTCAAATTGGTTAAAGACTGTTTTTTACAAGCATCTGAACTTAACATTATACCAAAAAAAAAAAAAAGAGTATTATATTATTATATATTGATCTTAAAGAGATAAAAATTGTGACTCAAATCACCTTAACTTTATTGTAATTATTGAATTATTAAAAAAATATTAATTATTCAAATTATGATAGACAATTAGAAATGCACATAATTATTTACTTTTTGAAATTCGTCAGTTGTACAAAGGATTAACGCACTATCCCATTGGACCACCCTAATCGCATTGTCTGAGTCACCAGACTCACCACCAATTAAACACTTGTGGGCTGACATGCATCTTCATCAATCTTCATTACCTATTCATGGTGACCCCCTTCATCATCTGTTGTACTCTGTTGTTTTTAATTATTATTTTTAATATGAATTATGCATAGTTGATCTTACAATTATTGCTAATCAACATTGCTTTTTATCAGCCATCTTTAGCCCAGGTCGCATTCGGAGAAGCTCAGCCTTATTTGCAGACTAAAACATGAAAATGGTATCGGGGCCACCATGATCATGTTGTTCTATTGCTCAAAACTTCTGGGTCTTCTGACCGAAGCACAGTGTGTTAGTGGTCCATTATGTTGGAGTGATTCTGGTGCCACAATTTTGTGCACAACTCGTCCATGTGGCGAGTTGTGGTTGGTGAAGAGGTGATGGTGGGTCACCCCTCCACCAACCATAACTCGCCACATGGGCGAGTTGCACACAAAGTTGTGGCACCAGAATTTTTCATCATGTTGGACTAAATATTAATAAATTTATCAAAAGTACACATTTGCAGGAGAAGAGTGGGCCATATGGAAAATGATGACAACATAATGGCCATGTCATTAGAAGCATAACAGTGGATTAGAGCCCCAAAAAGAGAGATAGGTGGCAGTAATCCATTAAAAGATTTGTAAAAAGCTAAAATGCAAAACTGACTCTCTAAGTTTTACCTTTTGTCATTTCAGTCCTTTAAGTTTTAATTTTTGTCAATACAGATTTCCATTAGTCTTCTGCTAAGTCCCCCGTTAGTAGCATTAGCCTCCTTGCAAAAAAAAAAAAAATCGACAGTAAGAAACAGAAAAATTATCTATAAGTACAAAAACTTGTTGGCATGTTAGAGAAGAAAAAAGAAAAAGGAATTAAGATAATGGAACTTGTTGAAAGACGCACTTAGATGACCACCACTGGAGATTGTTTTCTTTAATTGGCTTAAATGAAAACACTATCTTCTCAACCAAAAAAAAAAAAAAATGAAACACTACAGAATAGAAACTGTTGAGCTGTTTTCGTTGGTTTTAGTGAGATACAAAAATTGTTTGTTTCAACAAAAAGATTTTGACTTGCCAACCTTCGCTATGTCGACGGCTCCACGAGATTCTACAGACCGAATAGTTGACACCATTGATTTTTTCTGTTCCAACTTGCAAGAAGACTTTTTTTTTTTTTCTTTTTCTTTTTTTTGCAAGGAGACTAATAGCTGCTAACAGGAGGATTTAACAGAAGACTAAAGGAGGATTGTATTGACAAAAATTAAAACTTAAAGGACTTAAATGACAAAACTGAACCTTAAAGGACTGAAATGACAAAAGGTGAAACTTAGAGGGCCAGTTTTACATTTTAGCTTTTGTAAAAATAGTTATCTTGAGGAAATTCACTTAGAGCATTAGTATTAGTAGTGCTACAAAAAAAAAAAAAAAAAAAAAAAAAAAAAAAAAAACAATATAACTCAAAGTAGGGCTGTCCAAGGACCTGCGGGAACCGACCCACCCGCTACCATCGACCGAACCCAACCCGTCGCTGACCAAACCAATTGCTCCGACGGTCGGCGACAGATTTTATTCTCCAAAATCCGAGCTGAACCAGTTGAATTTCTGATCTTCTCCTCTCAAATCCAAGGAACCCGATCCGATCGACCTATTTATTTTTCCGACGATAAAGTGTAGATCTGGCAAGATTTTTGAATTTTTTCAGGAAGATTTAGGCTAGATCTGATGAGATTTCACTAGATCTAGCCAAGTTCTTGTCGAAAATGGCCGAGATCTTGCTGGACCTAGTGAGATTTGGCCGGATTTCTAACTTTTTTTCAAAATTTTCTCTCCAGAGTTTTGCTTTTTTCATCTTTTCTTGGCCGAATTCTTGCCATTTTCCAGAGAATCAACTCCGACCGATCCGCCTGACAGCCGTGGAAGCTTCAACCCGCCCGTTTCAATCAACTACTCTGATTGGTGACTGGTTGAAATATTGACCACCCGATTTGGTCGAGTTAGTTCCGGGTTAGGCACAAACCCGACCTGGACCGACTCGTGGATAGGCCTAGCTCAAAGGCAAAAGTAGAGCTACAGCAGTGGAGCTACAATGGTTGAGCTATAGCCAAAAATTTTGGCTTCTTAGCTACAATGCACAGCCAAAGATGGATGTGCACTATAGCTTAAAGGAAAAAAAAAAATAATATATATATATATACCAAACTCAAACACAGCACTTCTCCCTTTCATTTTTTTTTTCTTTCCTCCAGTCATTTTTTCTTTATTTTTTCTTTCTACTTCACCTTTCTTCTTCACTGAATCTAGCCCCTTTCTTTCTCCCCCTTCATTTTTTATTTCTTTCTTCCTCTTACTCCTCGCCACTCATCAGTCCCTGCCCACCAAGCCGTTACCGACCCAAGCCCCAAGCCATTGCCGACACAAGCCCCAAGTCATCGGTGACCCAAGCCTAGTGGTGGTGGGTTTTTTATTTTATTTTTTATTTTTAAATCAGAGTTGTGGGTGGTGGTTGTTGAGGTGAGTTTGTGGTGGTGGTGGTGGGTTGTTAAATTTGTGGGTTTGATGAATTTTGGTTGTTTTTATGTGTGATTTTGGTTGGTTTTTGAGATGATTATGTTGCAAATTTGGTGGATTTGGGTTGTGGTAATGGTAGCCTATGGATAGTGGAGGTGGCAGTGGGTGGCTGGGGTTTTGGGTTTGCTTGTTGTTCTTCGGAATTTCAGACGAGAGAGAGAGAGAGAGAGAGAGAGAGAGAGAGATGTGAAAGAAAAAATAAAAAAATAATAAAGAAATAATATTTAAATGAATAGGTAAAAAAATAGAACCACTGATGTTGGATATTTTGTAAAGTGAGAATGTAAAATAGATAAAGTAACTTTTTGCCAAAAAACTAAAAAAAATAGCTCACCAATGTGGAGGCTCTTAGAAAGCATGAAGGATGCATGTGAGCAGCAGCAATTACTATAGCAGTACTCCTAAAACAGGGATTGAGATCAGATGCAATACATTGGGTATTGCACCTGATGCAATTCCTTTGAATGATTGAAATTGATAGTTGAAAAAAGGAACTTTCAATCTCAACCATTGATTCAAAAAAGTTAAGAAAAATTTTAAAGAAGTAAAGAGTGAAAGTTAGAAAGGTAAAAAGTGAAAAAAATTTGTGAGTGGAAATGGTGAATTGCACCCAGTGCACTGGGTCCTAATCCCCTAAAACAGTTAGTAAAGGAACACCCGGCGCAAGATCAAGGAAAGATGTGTGCAGTTGCCTTAAATGGTTAAAAGAAAATGAGGACCAACATGGGACATTTGGTGAGGGGGACGTACCAAGAGACAACACGTGGCATGAGAACCAAGAAGTAATTGTCAAAGGCTTAAGTATAAATAGAGGCATCATTCAATTAATAAAAGGCATGGCGAACATATTAGAACACATATCAGGACAAATAGAGTACTTTTAAGATCATTAGTTGATGTCGTGGAAGTCAAAAGAATACACACACGATGTTTTTTTTGATGGAACATGAACTAAACTGTTAGTTCATGGTAGTAAACCTCAAATTTACAAGGAGTTTCTTGAATCTACAAAGTGATAATATTTTAGTATTCACTAGAAAAAGAAATAAACAAAGTCTGAATTTTATTAATCTGAAAATTAAATTACATTAGAGGCTACAGTGCGTTTAAATAGTAGCTAGAAAATCTAGAGTAGCTAGAAAACCTAGAGCAACTAGGAAAAACCCTAGAACACTAATTTGACTAACAACATTAAAAGCACATAAAAACAAGGAAATATATACTCTAAACCTAAAATAACGAGAATTACATAAAAATATACCAAAATTAATAAATTACAAAAATTAATTTAGAGATTCTATCCTACATTGTTAGTTTAGATTCTTATGAAGTAGTTTGTTATCAAGTAGTCCTCTAAGTCTGTAGATGATCGTATGCTTGTAAGTTTATGTTTCCTTGTACACGTATTGTTATTTCAATCAACTACCAATTATTTTGATGCAATCAATAGGTTTTTTTATTTTTTATTATTTTTGTAGTTTGATCTAATTTACTGTTAAGTTCAAAGCAATTTAGTGCTAGTGCAATCTAGTAGGCTTGAATCTTTTAATTTCCTACAATTTACTTTCCATCGAGATGATCAACAGTAGTTTAGTTCAATTTGAGATGAATTACTTCAAGCATTTTAATTTCAAGATGATTCACTTCGATCCAGTTCACTTTGATAAGGCACAATAACTTAGTCAAGTAGTTGAATTTATTCGATTAGGAACTTAGAGACTGTTTGGTAGTGTATTTTAAGTATTGTTACTCAAAATAATGTGAAAATTGTGGTAAAAAAAATGTTGTGAGAACACGTGTTTAAAGTGCTCAAAATGCAAAAAATGTGTTCGGTATCATGTTTTAAATAACATATTTTAAAATGTATAAAAACATAATTGTGTGTTTAATATGTGTATTTTTTTTTTTTTTTAATAAATACTGATGAGTCACTGGGTTGTACAGTAAAAGTATGATTATTTTATTTAAAGAGAGAAAATTCCCTCAATTTACCATTACTTCTCTTCAGACTTCACAAACTTTCTCCTCTACTCATTCTCTCTTTTCTTTTCTCCTCTGCTCTTTCACTTTTTTCTTAAGGAATTCATTAAATCTGAAAAATGCAAAAACTCCCACAACCCAGATGAGAAAAATGGTAGGATTAAGATATTTTAGTGTGATTGTGTGAAGATGGACTTTGCATGAGATTTCTGAGGGAAGGTTCCATTAGGCATGAAAGTAGTGGGAGGAAAAGAATGGGAAAAAGGAGGAGGCGGGGGCGTGAGAGAGAGAGAGATGGAAGCCGAGTCCAAAAAGGGCCTACAGTTTTTAACATATTTACAAAAATGACAAGACTTAAATATAGTACTTATGTATTATTCCTTAGGTTCCCTTTTAAAATTCTGCCACGCGGATTTTTTCTCATGGAATGGAAATTTATTTTTTAGTTAAGTAGTCACATAGCTGAATTTCAAAATGTGAACTTAAAGAACAGTGCCAAAAGTATTGTATCTAAATTTTGTTCTTACAAAAATGCCATTAAGCAATGTTACTTGAAAACTAAAATTGGTATGGATGAGTTCTCTAAATACAATGTTCAAACACCCTAAAATAAAAAATTTAAAAAAAAAAAATGCAACTCAAACACTTCTAAATGAAATTTCCTACCAAACATGTTTTTCTTTTTTCTTTTTTCTTTTTTTGCCCACAGTTTTCAGTGTTTGGAATCGCTTACCAAACAAGCCCTTAGTCACTTAGGGATTCTCCTACCTATTGTTAACTTATGCATTTCTCAAGGAGTCCTAGTAAGTTAGTTGTTTCTAAACCCCATATCCTAGTCCACGAAGTCTGATAACCACTTCGAGCAAATTGAAGCATCTTAAGATCCATCTCGAGTACCTGTAATCATAATTAAGAGATAAATGTAATATAAAATGGTTTTTGAACAAACACATTAACCATAGATCACCTGAATTGGTCCCCTCTTCCATGAGATTTTCTTTGATACTTGATCAGGCATTTAAAATAAATTAGAAGACGCCTCACAACTTTTGGAGGTTGATTCAATGTATTTGCCCTATTCATGTTACAACATTAACCTACTCATTTGGACCATGTATTTAGAAGCAAAGCACAATCCATTGTACCATGATATTTCCTGGAGACAAAACCCAACTAGGGACTTCAAGAAACCGCAAAATTAGTTCTAAAATGCCAATTTTGTTTGTTCAAGGAAGCAAAGAGGTAGGCTATTTTCAGTTAATGGTAGTTGGTGTGTGTGCCTGTATTGGATTGTCTTTTCATTTGTGTTCCCCACTAAGCAATGGACTAGACAAGTAGACAGCCATTTAAGAGTTTCAAAGAAGCTCAAATACACAACCCTATGTTCAACTTATAGATTTTTTTATGGTGAAAAAAGAACTTTTCACTGTAGGTTTTGTTGATTGAAGATGAAGAATGGATGATAAGAAAGATCTCAGAAACTCTACTTTAAACCATGGCCCTTGAGATTGGACTTCTTCGAATACCAAAATTGTTTTTAAAGCACATGGGTGTAACTATCATGGTGGGGGTGGTGGAAAAAGGTGATTTTTTTTTTTTTTTGAGCAATTTTATTTGCCTTTAGAATTGGGCCACTTTCATGGCACTAACATAAATGTCATGATTTGTTTGCCCTGTAATTCCCACAATGTGCCCCTGCCTCAGAAGCTCATAATTTTAATTTTAATTTTTTTTACAACTTTTTTTTCTAAGAGAATATACTCCATTAGTTACCTACTTTATTTATTTAATTAATCAATTTTTCTGATCTTGAGAATATAATGATGATCACAACTTACAGCTACGGTCTAAAAATTTTAAACCTAAGAAAGAAAGAAAAAAATAAGAAAAAATAAGAAGTAAAAGTTGTAGCCAATAGGCACTACATCGAACCTTGACCCTTCGTTTCTATTTTAGTACTTCCAAAGCTTTTAATTAAAAGGGTTTGCCACATAATATTTAGATGGTCTCTTAGATTTGACAATCATTACAAACTCCAACAGAAACCAGAAAATTTTTTATAATTATATTTTTATTGTGGAGGAATAACTGTACTAAATGGACTCGAATGTGGTGCGGCGAATATCCTATCGCCCCTAAAAAAAATCCTCTTGACACTCACATGTTTGAAGTCTTCTGGACTGTGGAAAGGGATACTTATAGTGACATGATGCCATTCCTCAATCTTTCTTCTTGCTGGAATCGGTCTATTATATATACATTATCAGCTGTGAAAATATACATTTTGTGGCTTGTAACCTTACTAAACAGGCTTTTTGTGACTTCTCTTATCTTTAAACCTGTGTTCTTGTGTGGTGAAGAACTGACGATGGAGATAGACTTTTTTTTTGAGTGAAGACTAGAGCCCTAGCTTAAGTCCTCTTTTATATTAGGGGAAAAAAATATACGAAATTACCTATTGTTTCTCCTAACATTACGGAACTACTTTGGAGGTTTAGTGTAAGACTTAACCCTTTGTAGTATATATTCTTTTATATGTAAACCGTTAATTATGTGATACTTAACCGCTAGGTTTTTTTAAGGTAGCACAAACCCCATAATGATTTCATGTTATGTGAAAATGCAATTTTGAATATGTACACGTATTATTACCTACGCAACTCATTTATTTTAATTGATACCGGAACTTGTATGTATTTGTAATAAACTAATTAATTAAAAAATTATAAATAAATGAATAGACACTACATTAATAGTTAGTGAGCCGCTTAACATTTTAACAATGCTTGACCAAAAATAAATTATCTTAGGACAAAATTTAAGTATAGTATCTTAAATGCTGTTCTTTAGGCTCCATTTTTAAGATTCAGTCATGTGGCTACTTAATTAAAAAAACATACTTTCATCTCATGAGAAAAAATCTACATAGCAAAATCTTAAAATGAAAACCTAAGAAATAATACCTAAGTACTGTACTTAAGTCTTACTCATTATCTTAATGAATCATACGAAAAAATAATTATTATAATATGATTTGTAATACATACATATAAAATTATGATATATAATAAAAATAAAGGTAAATTTCCTTATAAATTACTTGTAGCTTTTCACAATAGAATTTTAATTGACTTAAAATTTAAAATTTCTTTAAAAAATTTCGGAAACATAGAGTAAACTATTTGTACTTTTGTTAATAGAATTTTAGATTTCCTAAAACTTAGGTAATAGAGTTCTGAGTAAACTAAAATGGTAATAGAGTTTGATATAAGGTAAACTATCTTAATGCTTAATGAATATAGACACTCGCATAGGGAGAAAATAGCCATTTAGTGCATTCATGTCTTTTAAGACTCAACTTTTATTATATAACATATGTTTTAATGATTTACACATGAAAAATATCACAAGAGGATTAAATGTTACATTCAAAGATAAGATAAGATCATATGATTAATGTGGTTATGCTTAATGTGATAATGCTTAGATTGATGAGATCATAGGTTTGATGTATTTGTCCATTGATGATGCCATATATTTGGATGATATCATGGTGATTATGTCATTGACTAGATCTTTTTTATAGAGAATTTTAACCTATGACGCCCACTTCCAATGATAGCTTTTTATCATTAGACCAAGACACCAATCGATTTTTAGTATAGGCATGGGTTGAACCCTAGATCTCCTATTCAACCATCAAAGACTTTACTAGTTAAACTAACTGGAACCCTCCATGTCATTGACTAGATAGATGAACACAAACTCACACATGCATATACATGGTAATATATGGATACATGAATAAATATGAGCATAAATGATTTTTCTAAAAACAAAAGTCCTTTGACAAAAGTCTCACTTTTTCAAAAAGACCTTTAACAAAAGGCCATTTTTACTTTCCAAATATAAAAATCAAAATATAAATATTTTTTCTTGTGTGTTTGTTTGTGGCCTATGGGTAAGATTCCATGTGGACTTAAGCATATATGTTTACATGGAATCTAATGACCCACCTAAGGGGCATCTTTTCGTAAGTTAGCTTATATAAGTCCTTAATCCAATCTAATGAATTATGGGCCCAGCCTAAAGTCACATTTCAAATCTAACCAATTTCCAAGTTTGGTGTTTCCATGTTATGGTGGTTGCGTCCAAAATGCTCGATGATTTTCGGGTTAGACTCCCAATTTATTTGGTTTGATGGGTATGGAATTTCCTACAATGAGAAAACCTCCTAGAGCCAACTCAAAAGCCCTAGGGAAGATTCTTAAGCCCACTCTATCCTATTTTCCCTTGTGTGTATGCTTTCTAAGAAGGCCCAAGTTGTATTGAGTTGAAACCTTCTCTCCTTCCTTGGTCGATCTGCACTCTTCTCTCGTGTATCTCTCCCCAAAAAATGCTCTCCCCCATTCTCTAGCTCACTTTCCCTTTTATAATGCCTTCCTAGTGGGGTCCGAATGATGATGTTTCATCCATCTTCTCACATGGACCCCACTTCTGTTCAAGATTCTTGATCAGGCAGGACCTTTTGAGGATTCTCTTGAAACTTACACTTGACGCTAGACGGTGCTCAATAGGCGATTTCCCCCAAGGCACTATCATTCTCATTTGTTTGGGTTAGATTTGGTCTTCGGCCCATCGAGTGCTAATGGGCTGGTGCCGACCTGACATTGGGTCCCAACCTTATAACCATACAAAGGCTAATGGGCTGGGCCCCGACCTGATACTAGGCCCCAACCTCTTAACCATACGAAGGCTAATGAGCTGGGCCTTGACCTAATGCTCTTACACATGTGATGATGGAGCATCTAAATGGGATTTCAAGAGGTAAGCAATGACAAATGATCTAAACCTAGGGATTTTTTCCCTCCATGAGGTCCACCATTTGTTTGCAACTCTCTCTTTTCAATTAGTAATTCATGCTTACTAGTCTTCTAGTTTCTATAGGTTGTGTGATGTATATTAAACACAAAGGTGAATTATTCACTTTGGATGATTGATTTTAATGATACAGTTTACTAACCTTTGGATGTGGGCATGCGTTCCAGTATTATATTGTAGACGTGTCCATGTTCTATTGTATGCATAATAAGCTTATGTTTATGATTGCCCTCATCAATGCCAGCTAGTGACATGAGGTCTCATATACAATGCACATCATGTGATCGGGTATTTGGTAAATGCTTATGCACTGAGGACCAAGCACACCGATACATGTCGTACCCAAAGACATAAAACCTTGCTGGTGCACCCAACACAAAACTCTACATAAGTCTCTGTGGAAATTCACTAAAACGAAATGTTACAAAATTTTCACTGTGAAAGTTTGGCTAGGATTATATTATGTGCGATGTGACGCATTTAGCCCAAGAATTTGGTAAAGATTCTAGTCATCCTGCAAAATATTAAAATATTGATGAATGTCACACACCTTTCAAGAAACATTTTTAAAACCTAAAAACAATTAGCCTTGAAAGCATATGCCAACAGTTTTCTTTTATCTACCGATCATCAAAATTTAGGAATAAATCAAAATAAAGATTTGTCATGTGATAGGTGTCGTGTGTGCCTAATACCTTTCCCACACGTAACCAAGCTTCCAAATCTATGATTCTAGTATAAAATTAGTATTATTTAAATAAAAAATAAAAAAATAAAACCTTAACCTAAGCTTGGTAATAAAATCAATTAAATATAGGAGACCAATCACACTTTAGAAATTCCAATGATTAGTTGCAACTCCATAATTAATACGAATTACTAATAATTCCAACATATAGTGCACATATTGGGTTCACGTACTCAGCATGCACTTGTACATAATCACCTCTCTTATAGAGAAGGAAGGAAGGAAGGGGAGGCCCTTGTTGCCTTCTCTATTATCATCCACACACACACACACACAAACATACACGCACACATCACATGTTGTCAGGTAGGGTGGTTGAAACCATCGCTTCCATTCCACGCAAACCGGGGGGTATCAACACCTTCAATCAATCAACTAGCTGTCAAAATTATAGAAATTTGACAATAAAATGTGAAATCTAGCATATTGCCTTCAAAAATAAACCACTAGAACCATAAGCGGAGCTAGGGGGTGCTTGTAGACAATGCATTTTGTACTCCTTACGACTCGAGCCCTTGTTCCCCAATAATGCTGAAATTCTAAGACCCAAGGTTGGTTTAGGGCCTAATCAAATGATAAATTGACTTGAGAAATGTGAAAATGAAAAATGTAATTTTTAAAGAGAAAAATATATATTTTTAGAAAAATAAGGTCAAGGAAGCCCTTGGCATGCGCACGTAGGAATCAGCCTGTGCGCGCAGCCATGACGCATGCACACACAAGCACAATCCTGCGCTCGCACGTAAGGTTCTAGAAACAAATCCTCCAATTTGCAAGTTTTTTACATTAATGCTAAGGTTTTTGGAACGAATCCCACATCATCTGAGAGTCAATCAAAACTCCTATTTTCTCAATATAAATAGCCATACATGTTTCCTTTTCAAAACAAACAGAAATCCTAAGGGAAAACACTAAGATTCACTAGAAATAGTGAATCAAAGAGAGAGTTTTTCACAAAAACATCCTTAAGTCAATTTTTTTTTTATTAGGGCTTTTTCTGTCCTTGATCTTTAAATTTAAGATTACTAATCACATTTCTTATTGATCGTGAATAGATTTGACTGAGGCAAATAGTAAAAAATCAAGCTTGAAGAGCTTTTGTGTTTGAGGTATGTGGTGTGCCTTTATTATTATTATTTTTTTTTGGTTGTTGTTGTTGTATCCTAGGCTAGGTTGCTTCTGCCGTATTGTGGCCCAATAATTCCGAGGTAGGAGAGTTGAGATTGGCTTAATTGAAACTCACCTTAAGCTAGCTTGTGCGCAAGTTAGGACCCCTAACAAAGATCTTGGTCATGTGCTCACGACAGGGAATGCTGTCATAAAAACATTATGGTAGGAGAAACATAATATAGTAGGATAGTTAAAATATTCTAACTAAAGTACCAAAGATAATGTCTAAATGATTTTGCAATAGGAAAATACGATAATATGAGTATGGTAGAAATAAATCAGTAACAAGAAAAATAACGTTAGCACTTGAACAATTATGATAAAAGAAGAAAGGGGTCAATTTGCTAAACTTGTCTCCTTGGTAGATTTAAGTCCAAGAAGGGAACCAATTTCCAATCTAGGTAACCTCACAGGGAAATTCTACCATAGAAATTGTCTACTTTGGAAAATGGGCCTAAGTGGCTTAATCTCAAATTCTTAACTTGCTAGAGAGTAGGCTATTGAGAGGAAGAGAAATGAGTAGCCTACCAGCATGCTCTATCACTCCTCACATTCTTGTTTTCTCACTTCACTTTCTACTCTCTTATTATTATTATTATTTTTTATCTTCTCTATTTTCTTTGTTTTCTATTTCTTTGTTTTTCTCTGTTTCCTATTGTTCCTCCCTGTTTTTGTTTACTATGCATGACTGAGGCCTTTTTCATACTACTTGTTGTGATAAGATTTACCACTTTACCCCTCAACCACTTTTGGCTTGTTGTGGGTGTCCTTCTCGAATTGCCCATTGGTTTGCTGGCTACCTGATAAGAATACAAAATGTCATATTTTTCTCCCTTAATGTTTAGATTTTATATTTATTTTGTGCCTAAATGTACTCATTATTCTTATATTTTGATTTAGGATGCAAATGGAGGCGTTAAGTGCAAAACATAGTTAATTGGGCAATTCTGGACAGCTTTGACATTACTTCGTAATTTGTGCATAACTCTCTCATCCAAGCTCCAATTGAGATGATTCAAGATGCAATGGAATGCCAAGACAAAGCTCTACAACTTTCATGTTCTGAGTTTTGAGAGATACGGGATGTATCAAGGTCAAAATTGGGCTTGAAGTTGCTGCACCTGCACTGCTGATGTTCTGGAATGTTCCTTTGCCTGAAATTCTAATACGCGTATCTGATGTGGTTTATTTTTGGAAGCCTCCAGATCTGATGCACGAAATTTCTAGCTGAAAAAAAAACCACTTTCCTAGTTATATTAGGACTTTGTTTTATTTTTAATATTTTTCCTTAATTAGTTAGATTTGGATATTATTATTAAGAATATTTTTAGGAGATTTTGTAGGCTTGGGAAAGGGGGAATTAATGTGTAAAAGTGGGAGGAGAAATCAGAATTACACACACACATGCCTCTCTCTCCCCTCTTCTCTGATTTTTTTCCTTTGAGTTTTCATCAAGGCCCTACTTAGCTAAACTTTTATACTTGGTCGAAGGAAATTGAAGTCTCGGAATCAATAAAACTGTGAGATCTAATTTATTTTTATTATTCGATTTATACTTTGAATATTGGATGTTCTTCTGTGCCTTTTTTCATGATTGTCTCGTTTAATTACTAGGAGGCCTACTAGTTTATTGTTCGTTGCAATCTACTGCTAGGTTAGATATCAAATCTGTAATTGTTTGATCTCTCTAACTTGTGAAGCAATCAAGATTTAATAATTTGCTGCATCAGAAATTATTAGATCTTCGGAAGAATGCTCGACTAAATTAAATACAGCCGCTTGTGTTTGTGTTGTTTAGTTTCATCGATCTCTCTTGTTCTTAAGGCTGCTACTAGATTAAACATTTAGTGCTTGTCTTGGGTTGTTTAGTAGTTAGGGTTAATTAAATCGTTTGTTTTCTAATTAACTACGACTAAGGAGAGATAGGAAAATAGTTCCAACGGTGAATATTCAAAGTGTGAATTGATATATACTTGCATGATCAATTATAAAATTCCGATGGTGGATGTTGACTTAGACCAAGGTTTGTTCTCTTGATTGATTTCGATATTTTAATTTGAATTGTTCCTTAATTGTTTTTCTTAAAATTGTTTTCATTATACTCAAACACCCCCCCTATCCTTGTTCACGTAGCATAAAACTAGGCTAGATACTCTCCGTGGGAACAATCCTTACTCGCACTACTACATATATTTTTAGGAGTATAGGTTTTATTTTTGGTTGTCTGCGATAGCACACCACTACCCAACCACCACCACTACCCTATGCAGGTCGTGCAACGCTTCATTCCCAGAAAAAAGTAGTTTTGTTTTGTTTTCTTGCTTCCCGTGGTATTCCAATCCGAATAAGAGCTGGGCTTCTCTCTTACTAACTCCTATAGCATACATCTAGTGATTCCAACTCATCTTTGCCTCTTTTAGGTGGTATGTCATCCCAGTAGGATATTTTCCCCAAAAGAGCTTGAGCGGGAACCCTAGAATAGGCTTACCACTTATCCCCACTACCAAACCATACCTTCTTTTATCTCTGATCCAAGGCCCACTCCTGTATTGGCTAGGTACAAGTCAATGGTGCCTGAGTCTTATGCGTGCTCCACTCTCATATGAGTCCATTGCTTGTCTATTGTTCATGCGTTTGCTATTGCTTGTGGGTTTATCTGGTATTGCTACGTGTTTTGTTGCTTGTTTAACCTTTTATGGCGTGGGTGAGTCATTGGGTCTTCATTCTTCACATCTCGTTTCTTCTTTAGGATGGGTATTGCTTGGACATAGGCCTTTTCTTCTTTAATTCAGTCCTTATCTCCTCTTACTTTCAGTTTGTGGGCTAACTGGTATTCTTGCCACACCACTGCATTATTTTTGCCATGATATTGTTTAACTTGAATTTGCTGGCTTCTTCTGTCTCTGTCTCCTCTTACTTTCGGTATATGGGCTAACTGGTATTCTTGCCACACCACTGCATTATTTCTGCCATGATATCATTTAACTTGAATTTTTCGGGCTTCTTCTGGGCTTGCCATGTATTATTCCTTCCCTCAATTTACGTTACCCAGCATTTCTGCTAGGTCAGTTCTCATATCATCTTGGGCTTCCTCACCCCATTCTATTCCTTTGGGCATCCTTGGCCCATTTCATTCTTTTGAGCATCCTCGGCTCGTTTCATTCCTTGGGGCATCCCTAGCCTATCTCATTCTTTCCTACTTCTTACATTCCTATAGGCTTTTGCTAAATCTTTTAGTCTTCCCCGACTCAATTACCATATCCTTTATTTTTGTGTTTATTGGCTTTTGAACCAATCCCATTTACTAACTCCTTTCTTTGGGCTTCTTTGGCCCATCTGTGCTTGCTTTCTATTTCTTGTGATTCTCATGGGCTTATTACTTCCTTCTTTAGGGCTCCCTTGGGCCCATTTGCTTTCTTTGGGGCCCTTTTACTATTTTATGGGTCTATGTACCATTATTCCTGCCATTTGGGTCTAATGGTTTTTTTTTCTTACTTTGCTAATTCTTCTTTCTTCACCCCTTTTATATTTTTAGGCTTCTTCTTGCCATTGGGCCTTTTTTTTTTTCTTTTTTTTTTACCAAAATTGGCCTCAACAAGGTATTAGTCTAAACTTTCTTTTTCTTTTTATGCTTTAATCTTTCTGTATCTGTTTGCTTTAGTTTTTCTTATTATGTGTTTTAATATGTCTACGTAGTTTAGGTTTTTGTAGTTTTTATGTTTTAAAGTATGTTAGGACGTTAGATTTATCATTTTGAAGCCTTGCTCTATTTGTTTTGTTGCTAGGGTTTCTGGGCTGAACCCACATGCACATAATCCTACCTGCACACGTAGGCTTGTTCATGCGTGCACATGATCCTGCCCAAAAACCCTAACCCTAGTTTTTCTAATTCTGTTTCTTTTTTCACATGTAATGCTTCTATTTGAAATCCTTATATATATATATATATATATATATATATATATATTTGAGCTTCTATTTCACATGTTTGTTGTTTGTTTGCTTTCCACATGTTTAAATTAAGGTTTATCTTGTGTTTTCTTGTTTTGATGCCATGAACACGAATTCACATGTTCATGCATTAATGCCATGGATGCTGAGATGTAGCAAAGTAAGTATGGTAAGTCATGTATTCATATGTACATGCATTTTGTTTGTAATCTTGTTTAGAATTAATGAACATGATATAATGAATAAGTATGTTGTGTTCTTAATGTTTTCAATGATCTCTTGATGATGCCATGTTTTGTTTATTACTTATGTTTTTGCCTTGAATATGATATGACAACATGGTGTTAGATGAATGTTAGGTGGATGACATGTATGATAGTAATATGCTAGGGTTTATGTTACACCATGCAAGATGAATGCTAGGATGATGTGACATGTATGCTAGATGTATGTTAGCATATGCCATGATAGATGAATGATTAGGTCTTTCTGGGATAATTGATGCCATGTTGTATGCTTAGATGTATGCTAGTGTGTGTGTGAGTTAGAATGCAATATTGAGTCTGCCTTTAAAAGGGTTAAGACATAAGACACAATGAGAGGAAGTCAGCCCTACGGTTAGACGGTTTTGGGTGCCTAACACCTTCCCAAAACTGTACCTAAACTCCGAACCCATATCTCTAGTGGTAAGATAAAAAATTAAAGGTCATTCCTCGAGAGGATGCTATATATATGGTTCTTAGATCATTACAAAAACTAGGTGATAACTCCCTCCCGTTGTGTCCACAATGCTAAGGGGGGCCATGGCCCCCCCTAGCTTTTGAAATTTTCCATTAATTTTCTTTTACATTTGGTAATAAATCTAAAAATTACACAAAAATGTATTTATTAGCCCCTGAGAAAATTTCCTGGCTCCGCCACTAACTAGAACAACTTACAAGGCATGTTTTGTTCACGACTTACCAACTAAAAGCTAAAACCTAACATAATGAAATCTCTGTCTAGATCTCAAAATTGACTCTTTTAAATTCCATATGCCAAACGCTTTAGTTAACTCTCAAATAGTGAAAATTAGTAATGATATCAAAATAAGGTACTATCCTTAGGATATGCATTATGAGGTGCACCAACACATTCCCCACATGTAACTGAATTTTCAAATCCATTTTTTGGTTCAACACATTTGCCCACTCAATTAGCTTAGGAACCCTTAGAAAAATCCTTAGTTAATTAGGTAATAAAAGAAATTAAACATGGGTGCTCAATCACAACTTAAAAACCAATGGTTGTCGGCTACCCCTAAAAAATGAACAAAATGCCTCACTCACACACACATCACCCAAGTCTACACTAGTTGCACACTTTGCGCACATTGCCACAAACTCCTAAATGATGGGGTTCAGGCTTCAAGATCAGTCAAATGTGAAAGAAAAAATAAAGAAAATGCAGAGAGAGGGAGAGAGAATTCACACATCGATAGCAGAAAGCCATTGACCACCACATATTTACTATTCTGTATTATAATGAGTAAATTATCCATACAAGAAAATGACACCATGGAGTCCAAGGACACTGGGACACAATCAACAAAATTAGCATTTTCATGTGTAGGAAAATTAAACTTTATTTTTATGATTTATGATTTGCCAAACACCCCTATATATCCCGAGTTTGAAAATCACACAGACGCTCCGACACGATAGCGTTTGAAAAAGTGAAAGTATTTCTATTCTCCAAATGCTATGACGTTCCCATGTTAGACTGTAGTAAATGGTATCTTCTGTTTTTGTTTTCTTTATTTTTTATTATTTATCTTTCCTTCTCCATCCTCGAAAATGGCTGGTTCGTATAAGCATTACGGAATACGGAAAGCCAATGAATTCATTATTTTAAATCTTTAATATATATTACATTTTTTGTTGCTTTTTACCCACTACATGTCTTTTTATATTTTATATTATTATTATTATTTGTTTTTGTTTTCCTAAATAGAATAAAGTTGGTAAAAATGCAATTAATAATTGTGATAGTGTGAATAAGGCTATAAATTTTTTTTTTTTTTTTTTTTTTGCGTGAAATAAGGCTATAAATTGAACATCACAAAAAGGCCTTAAGAGAAACTAATTATCGGGTTGTAACCGTGTCGGTGCCAACTATATATTGTATATACTGTATAATGAAAAATTATTAATAATAATAATATGTAACTACTAACAATCACGGAATCTCACCTTGTCTCTAGCTATGTAAGTATCATTATTTTATGTTGTTTAGTTTTCGATTTTTTTTTTTTTTTTGGGGTGATAATTTGATAGTTAATTAACGAAGGAAGGAGATTTGAATTCTAGATGTTTTTCTTGGAAATACAAGTGAATTTGGCTACAATTTTTTCCTTTTTAGTTTTTGCCTTTTGCCTCACCTTTATTTCTAATAATTTAATTTTCATCTTTATGAAAATAAGTTAAATTTTAGTTTTTCGTCTCATATTATGCAAATAAATTGTTTTCAAATGAATTACAACTTTACAAGGTTATTGGCAATTTCTTAAGTTTTAAGGTAGGCATGATTTTGATGTTTCGGATCATAATTTAAATGGTTTTGTTTAGATTAAATAATTTAGTTTGCCACGCAAACAGGTATGTTCATTATCAATCGAACACATGTGAACGTTTAATTAATGTCTTAAAAAACAGGCATCAATATGGATAGAGCTAAAAATAATAATTTAATAATCGTATTTGCATCTTTAAAATTTATAAATAAAATAAAAAATAAAAAAACACACACACACATCATCATATATTTAAGTTTAACGTGACGTTGAACTCGGCAAAATATATGGATAATTAAGTAAGGTTTAATTAATTCGGTAGTTTTGACTAAATTAGTAGCTAGCTTTGTTCCGATTATTAATGATGTTTGATGGTGTCTAAAAATGACCAACTCCTTATTCATCCATAGAGGTCGTCCATAGAAAGGGAAGAGAGTGAAAACTCGTCCTTAGTCCACAAGGGATACAAACTGGCCGCTCGTTCGTCGTCCATAGAGATCTCTGGACAAGATCTCCTAACTGATGAACAACCTCCCGTCCAACAGTGCTTAGGACGAGCCTAACAGCGGTTTCGATATGAAAAGATAACTACTATAGCAGTTATCATGTTATACACTCCGGACTACGTGAAAATGGGGGAAGTTATCCAACGGATAACCGTTTTCCTAAACCTATAAAAGGGCACGAATCTTTGACCAAAAAAGGGGAAGTATTTTCCAGACACTATCTCTCTTTAAGTGGAGAATTTTTTGTTTCAGAAGAAAATGCTAACTTTACCATCGAAGGGTTTGTGACTGGCCAACCCCGGTCTCCTCTGATCTCTTATTTCTTATCTTTCAGGCCTTCAACATCATCACTATCCGTGTTGTTCAACTAACTGATTCCTTGATCGTTATCAATTGGCGCCGTCTGTGGGAAGATTGTTTTACAGTTTTCTTCTCTGTGACAAAAGGTTGATGGTACGGACCAAATTGAGGGCTACTAGCCCAGGTCATCAGGGAAGCAGAGATGCTTCAAGCAACCCTCATCGCGATCACCAATCTGCACCGGTCATGCAGACTTCATCTGTCCAGCATGTGCAATCTATGGCAACCGCAATGGCGGAGTTGACTCACCAAAACCAAGAGTTAAGAATGGAAATTAATCTAAGGAGGTAGGCACGTGAAGAACGTGAAGGAGGAGGACAAAAGCAGAGTCATAATGATAGAGAGAATACTGAGATTGGAAGTCAGTTAAGAGGTACCACTTCACGAGCGGTACCACATTTGAAGGAAGAGATGGATCAAATGAAGAAAGTCATGGAGGAAATGAAAGATAATATGAGAAGGGCGAATCCAATAGAAGACTTAGTCCACCGAACTGATTCCCCCTTTACGGCTTCCATCAACGGTCACCCTCTACCATCAAAGTTCAAGTTGCCTTCTCTAGATTCGTATGATTGAACACGTGACCCATTTGATCACTTTGCCACCTTTAGGACCACCATGCATCTTCAAGGGGTTCCCGACGAAATAATGTGTAGAGCCTTCCCTACTATCCTCAAGGGCTTAGCACGAGTTTGGTTCAACAAAATACCCTCGAATTCGGTAAGTTCTTTTGAAGAGTTGAGCAAGTTGTTTGTTAATAACTTCATTGGAGGACAAAGACACAAGCGTCCCTCGTCCAGTTTGTTGACCATAGAACAGGGAAAGAATGAGAGCCTACGGTCGTTCATCACCCGTTTCAACAGAGAAGCCCTGAGTGTGGACGAGGTAGATGATAAGCTCCTATTGGCGGCTTTCCATAATGGGGTGAATTCTGATTTGTTTATACATAAACTCTATGAAAAAGAACCTCAATCTATGGCCGAGCTCGTCCATTCGGGATACAATCAGATAAGAATGGACGAGACAGACCAAGAGAAAACATCCTTTGTCACCAGTCAAGGATTATTCTATTATAAGGTGATGCCTTTTGGCTTAAAGAATGCAGGGGCAACATATCAGAGATTAGTCAATCACATGTTTCATCCACAGATCGGGCGGAATGTGGAAGTCTATGTAGATGACATGTTGGTGAAAAGTCAAGACGAGGGAAGGCATCTGGACGACCTCCAGGAGACATTTAACACATTGAGACAGTACCACATGAAGCTGAATCCTAACAAATGTGCTTTCGAAGTATCATCAGGGAAGTTTCTTGGATTTATGGTCTCCCACAGGGGAATTGAAGCGAATCCTGATAAAATACAAGGAATATTGGATATGAAACCTCCGCAAAATACCAAAGAAATCCAATCCCTCACTGGATGAGTGGCTGCACTAAACAGGTTTGTCTCTAAAACCACTGACAAATGTTTGCCATTTTTTAAGATTCTTAAAAAAGCATTTGAATGGACTAACAAGTGTTAGAAAGCTTTCGAAGATCTGAAGGCCTACCTTTCCATGGCTCCTTTGTTGAGTCCGTCCATGGTGGGAGAGGAGTTGTATTTGTACTTGGCAGTAACTTAACATGCCGTGAGTTCAGCATTGATAAGAGAGGAAAACAAAGTGCAAAGGCCTGTGTATTATATGAGTAAGGCATTGAGGGGAGCAGAAGGACGATATCCACAAATTGAGAAATTAGCCTTCGCATTGATAACCGCTTCCAGGAAGCTGAGGCATTATTTCCAAGCACATGTAATTAATGTCATGATAGATCACCCGCTCAAGAAGGCAATGAATAGACTAGAAGCTGCAGGATGATTGATCCAGCGGGCTATAGAGCTCAGCGAGTTTGACATTAGATATCTATCAAGGCATGCCATAAAAGCTCAAGCTCTAGCAGATTTCATTACGGAATTTACCCCAAATCATGATGAGAACGAAAACAGTAAAAGATGGGTCGTCCATGTGGATGGTTCGTCTACACGGCATGCAAGTGGAATTGGTGTGGTCCTACAATCCCCAGAAGGAGACAAGCTGAAACAAATGGTTTGTTTGCAGTACTAAACAACAAACAATGAAGTCGAGTATGAAGCCCTTCTCAAAGGGCTAGAATTGGGTAAGTCTGTGGACGCCAAATCTATACTCGTCCTGGGTGATTCTTAGTTAATCATGGGACAAGTGAATGGGATATATGAAGCTAAGGAAGAACGGATGAGGAGATACCTTAATAGGGTGATGCGCCTTATAAAAAGATTTGAAAAAGTTGACTTCGTTCAAATCCCTAGGGAGGAGAACGTGGAAGCTGATACCATAGCAAAGGAAGCCTCAACAAATGAAACTATGGATGAATTTGATGAAATTCGGTATATGCCAAGTATAGATATCCCATAAGTACAACAAGTGGGGAACAGAGAAAATTGGATGACCCCGATTGTATCATACTTGAAAGACGGATGACTCCCAGAAGAGAAGGACGAAGCCAGGAAGTTAAGGGTAAGATCGGCTAGGTACATTCTAATAAATGAGGTGCTATACAAAAGAGGTTTTTCTCAACCTTATCTTAGATGCTTAGCCCCAGATGAGGCAAACTACGTGTTAAGAGAAGTTCATGAAGGTGCCTGCGGCAATCACTCAGGATCTAGGTCGCTTGTCCACATAGTCGTCCGTGCGGGGTATTATTGGCCAAACATGCAAGCTAATGCTAAGGCATACGTCAAAGTTTGCGACCAATGCCAACGGTTTAGCAACATCCCCAGACAACCATCAGAGTACCTCACCCCGATGATGGCACCGTGGCCCTTTGCGCAATGGGGACTAAACATTTTGGGTCCTTTCTCGCTGGGCACAAGGCAAATGAAGTTTCTAGTTGTGGGCATCGATTACTTCACCAAATGGGTGGAAGCTGATCCGTTAACAAGTATCACACAACAGAATGTTAAAAATTTCATGTGGAAGAACATTATGTGTAGATTTGGAGTGCCCAAGGTATAGGTGTCTGATTACGAACGACAATTTGACAATGCACTCTTTAGGGACTTCTGCGCACACTTTGGAATATAGAATCACTATTCCTCACCCGCTCATCCCCAAGTAAATGGCCAAGCTGAAGTAGCAAACCGATCCTTTTTGAAAATCATCAAGAGTCGACTTTAGGGGGCAAAGGGGGTATAGCTAGATGAATTGCCTGGTGTTCTATGGGCGTACAGGACGACAGTGAGAACCCCTACAGGGGAAACTCCTTTCAAGCTAGCTTATGGAAGCGAAGCAGTCATACCTGCAGAAGTACATATGGCCAATCAC
Source organism: Quercus robur (assembly GCF_932294415.1). Taxonomy (NCBI): domain Eukaryota; kingdom Viridiplantae; phylum Streptophyta; class Magnoliopsida; order Fagales; family Fagaceae; genus Quercus; species Quercus robur. Next base: position 41,575,971 of record NC_065542.1, read on the forward strand.
AGGGTGATAATGTATCAAGATAAGGACAATGAGGAGCAACTCCATCTGAACCTCGATCTAATAGACAAGGTAAGGGCAGATGCAGAACACAGGACAACAAAGTACAAGAACCTCATGGCTAGGCAATATGATGCAATGGTGAAGCCAAGGCGTTTCAACATAGGAGATCTTGTCCTGAGAAAGGTCTCTTTGGCAACCAAAAACCCAGCTCATGGGAAATTGGGCCCAAATTAGGAAGGACCCTATAGAGTGATCAACTATAAAAGGCAAGGATCCTACTACTTGGAGGCCCTAGACATGAGGAAATTGGAACACCCTTGGAATGTGGAGCACCTAAGAAGGTACTATCAGTAAAAGTGAGTCTGGACGAAGTATGACTATGGACGAGCTTGGACCTTGTCTGTTTACTTATGTTCTACTTATGTTTAATGCTGTTTGTGTTTGATACTACTACTTTACTATTTATGTTGTGTTGTGATTATGGACGAAGTTATGGAGTTTGTACTTATTAAATAAAAAGAAAGGCATTAATATGTATATGCCTTATCTGTAAACAATATTTATGTTATGTGCAAAATGTTGTGTAAATTTCTAATCTCCATGCTATTTTTGTTCGAACTAACCCACAACGAGACCGAAAAACCCAAGACGAGGAAATTCTCCGAACGCGGAGATATAACTTCAATAAACTAGGGAAATGTATGCACGTCCAAGTATAGACAAGAAAACTTTCCCCAAGAAATTGCACGTCCACAAAATGTTCATCCCTGAAACAGAGGATGAAACATAGTACGTCCACACATGGACGGATAATGGCACATCCACAAAATGTTCGTCCCTGAAACAGACAGGATGAAACATAGTACATGTCTACACATGGATGGATAAATGCAAAGGCAAGATGTTTTGACTTATAAACTAAAGCATTTTAAAGCAATCTAGTTTATGGATGTATGCAAGGTTGTCTTATTTGCATTGGAAATGAAAAAATAGCAATGTCTCAAGACGAGTGATGCTGGTAATTATTATTTCACCAAGACAAGTATTTCACCAAGACGAGTTATATCTTAAAAGTTTATAAGGTATTACTTTCATGGACAAGTAGAAATTTAAAACGAAACCACAAATAACTTTCGTCCATGTTATAACAGAAAAACAAGTAAAGCAATTGTTTTAAAGGTGGATGACCAACGTCCAAATACCCTTGAAAAGTAAAACTTATTGATAACTTGTCTGAAAGATATGGACGAGATTAATATAAAATTACAACAAGTCTTAAGATTAAAAACCAAACAAAAAAGTAAAAGCATAATCAAAATATTAGAAGATCATCTTCAGGCTGGAGGGGCGTCTGTGTTCTGGTCGTCCTGGGGTGGCTAGGTTGTAGCATCATCCTCTATGTTAACATCTTCTGAGCTCGTCTGGAGGAGGGAACTGGTAGGAGCACCACTAAGATTAAGTTTGATAGAACTAAAGTCAATATTGGGGAAGTTCTCCACGATGTCTAACCTGAAGTCCTCAAACCCAGCTGCATAGTTGGTATCCAGTAGGTTCGTAAACTACTTGGATGCCTTAAACTCTATAACTGCGTCTTCCTTGGCCTTCTTGAGAAGATCACTCAACTCGTCATTCTTCTTTGTAAGTGATCAAGACGAGTGTCCTTCTCCACAACATCAGTCTTCAACTCTTCAATTTGATTTTGTAGCTCTTTTGCCCCTTCATTGGCCTTAGCAACTGCCTCAGCCCACCGTTTGCTCTCGTCCTTCACTTCCTTGATTCTCCTCTCCAACAAGACCCTCGTCTTGTCCAGATCAGCTGCTTGCCTGGACGCAGCAATGAACTTAGACATAGCCTGAATCAACGTTTTTGTTAGGAATCTTCTCAAAAAGGACGAGACAAAAAAGAAAAAGAAAGGGAAAGTATACATACTTTGAAAAGGTCATGAACCCCAGAATACTCGAAGTCCTTCAAAGACATGTTATAGCAGGCAATCACGTCCGCATCAGTCACAGACATCCCAAATCTTTCCCAAGCTAGATCCTCGTTCCCAATAAGGTGTTGAGGTACTTGGTGAGAAGGCTGAAACGAGGAAGGCGCCTTAACTGTGGACAGGGCTTGCATAGGAACGGGGCTTGCATAGGAGAGTCCTTGGGTTCTGAATCAAGGATCTGGACGTCTTCAGGCTCATGAACAGGAATAGGTGAGGATTGAACGTCCTTAGGCTTAGACGACTTGTGTTTGACCTTTTTCTCCTTGCGCCTGCTTGGAAGGTTCCCCAAGTCAACCCCTAGGGATAAATTCTTTCTTTTATCACCTACTGACGGATGAAATTGATGTGGTGCCTCCTGCCCAACTGCCTCATTCACAACTTATTTGCCTTTGTTTTCCTTCATTGTAGCTATTCCTGAAAAGAAAGATCTTAAAAAAAAAAAAAAAAAAAAGGGTGAGAAGGAAAAGGGGAAACAGTTAGGTGAGCTTACGTCTACGGATGGTAAGCTCGTGTGCAAGGGCCTCAGTAGACGGGTTAGGACCCAAACCCCAAGTGGCAAGGCATTGGAGACTAACCAAAGAATGGAAAGCCCTGTCAGTATGCAGACGAACTTTTTGAATCCGTTCAATGTAAAACCTGCCTAAGTGAGGCCGTCTAGCACCTAAAAAAAAAAATTAAAAAAAAATTTCCAACAACCGTCTACAAAGGTAAATACAATACAAAACAAAGCAACAACCATAAGCATACCTTCAGGACGAAGGTTCCCTAACTCTCCTATGTAGGGAGGAAACGGGTCTTGAGAAACCTCGAAGGGGCGTCCAGCCCAGAAACTTGAGACGAAGAAGAACTCCGTCTTCCAGTTCCTATCCGAGGAAACTATAGACTTAATCAACCTATAATCCTTCCCTCTGGCTGTGAATTGATAAAAGCCAAGGGACTAATTAATCTCGAAAGGCTTGTAACAATAAAGGAACTCCTCCACGGTAAAAGGACGGTTCCCCTCAAATACCTCCCTCCACAAAACTTGCATGGAGACAATTAACCTCCATGCATTGGGGTTAAGTTGACAAACACCTATACCTAACCTGGTAAGTAATTCTCTGGCAAAAATATTCAAAGGTAACCTAAGTCCACCTAAAAGATAGGCTTCATAAATACCTATCCCAAAATGTGGCTGACAGCACCACTCCCCACGAACTGCTAACCTAGGTTTGAGGTCATCTGGGATTTGGTACCACTTCTTAAGTAAATCTAATCTCCTGTCATCCGTCTTGGATTATATTCCCATAGTACAACTGTACACTACCTCAACCTTGTCCTGAACTACAGACGAAGGAGCACTTGTACCAGCCTGGGATCCAGACTCGATCCTCGTCTTAAGTCCTTGGAGAACCTCTAAAGGAACCCCAGGGACACCGGACACATACTCGTCCGTGGTGTTTCCTCTACTACTAGTGCTGCTATTACTACTATCACTAGAGCCACTAAAACTACTTGGGTCATGATACTCGTCTATGGCTTTGCCCAAACTATTACTAGACAAGGAAAGAACGGTCTCAGACATTTTTAAGAAAACTTAAAATCTGAGGACGAGGATTAAAGAAATACCTGAAATCTAGACGAGGAAACTAAGGACGAGAGGATACTTCTAGACGAGGCGCTAAGACGAGGATGCTCAAGGAAGGAAATCTCATAAATGTGAAGGGTACTGGAGGAATTCTACTATTTATAGGCTGTAAACTTTAGTATATGAAACGACGCATCCAACCAAAATACGACACGTGGTATACTCCTCGAAAAAATAACTCGACGCGTTAGTTTATCAATAAGATTGTGACACATGGCACGCCCAGTTGCTAGCATTAAGTGTATATTTTGAAAATTGCCTAAAATTATCCTAGAGACGACCCATGGACAAGGGAGCAACTGATGGTGTCTAAAAATGACCAACTCCTTATTCATCCATAGAGTTCGTCCATAGAAAGGGAAGAGAGTGAAAACTCGTCCTTAGTCCACAAGGAATACAGACTGGCCGCTCGTCCGTCCTCCATAGAGATCTCTGGACGAGATCTGCTAACTGATGAATAACCTCCCGTCCAACAGTGCTTAGGACAAGCCTAACAGCGGTTTCGATATGAAAAGATAACTGCTATAGCAGTTATCATGTTATACACTCCGGACTACGTGAAAATTGGGGAAGTTATCCAACGGATAACCATTTTCCTAAACCTATAAAAGGGCACGAATCTCCTACCAAAAAAGGGGAAGTATTTTCCAGACACTATCTCTCTTTAAATGAAGAATTCTTTGTTTTAGAAGAAAAGGCTAACTTTACCATCGGAGGGTTTGTGACCGGCCAACCCCGGTCTCCTCTGATCTCTTGTTTCTTATCCTTCAGGCCCTCAACATCATCACTATCCGTGCTGTTCAACTAACTAATTCCTTGATCGTTATTAATGTTAATTAAGTACCAACTTCCTCTATTATTGCCCTCTAATCTCTTCTGTGTATTATAAACAGGTATAGCACATGTGAACCTATAATATCAGCTGTCTTTATTTCATTAGGTTGGCACGTACATTGTAGACTCTCTTCTTTTTTTTTTCTTTTTTTCTTTTTTAAATGCTAATTAGTACATTTTTTTTAATGCTAATCTGTACATTGTAGACTTAATTGAATGAGTTTAAGATAACTTAACGATGTGTAGCTTCATAATTGCCTTTTGAGCAATTCAATGTCAAAACAACCTAATTAATTAGGTCGTTTTATATTTTCTTTTTAGATGGGAACGGATTGAATAGTGGAATCCCCAGCCACATTATCCCAGTCCCAAATCCTAACCCTTACTTTACGCAAACTCAATTTGATAAATGACTGAAACCTATATTTTCTTGCAGATTTTGACAGTCAACGAGCAAACCGACCAAAAGTACTAGGTTTACAAAGAAGACAAATGTATATCCAAAACAAAAAATAATAATAATATATGGAAACAACTTTTGCGAGAAAACCTACGATTGTGAATGATAGAAAAAAAAAATGGTGAGTTTATATGAAAATGATGATTTATTAATTCCAATTATCTGTATTACCAAGTTGTGACAAAATGTATGATACTAGATGAACAAGATAACAACATTTACAAATTGTTCAAACATATTTTACTTTGTTTTCCAAGGACTTGTGGACGAGGTACAAACCTACACGATGAGGATGACAATTTCTTGAAGGATTTAATAAATCACAGTTACTCGTGTTATTAAATTATGACAAAGTATATGATAGTTGAAAGAAGAAGAAGATAACAATAATTACAAGTCGTCTAAGCATATTTTACTTTGTTTGTCTAGGACTTGTGGATGGACGGAAAGGTACACACACATGGCAATTTGTTGGAGGGTTTAATAAATGGAAGTCAACAAGCAAAGTCGAGATGTGCGCGGTTTCACATGGAGTACGATGGTCAACGGGCAATATCATGGAAATCTTGCCGACAAGGCTATGAATTTTAACAAGTTGTGGGGTACTGATCAAAGCTGAACAAACCATTGAGATTTTGAGATAGGTTAGGTTAGTTGCTGTAAGGGGGAAAAAAATTGATAGGTTCGTCAATGGCTATAGAAAAGCATGACAATGGCTATAGAAAAGCATGACAATTGCTTATACAAGTTTGGCCAAAAAAAATCAAACCTAAATAATTTACATGACTAAACTGCCACAACGAAGTTCACATATTTTGACAAAGAACTAAAGTTATAGAAGAAAACCTCTGTCATGATTAAGTTCATGGAATATATATATATATATGTGAGAGAGAGAGAGAGAGAGAGAGATACTGTGTTGATAACGAAAACAAATTTTTTGTTTACACAAATAGTGGGGTAGATGATTTCTATTCACTTGATGACATTCTACTATTCTTTAATAAAAATCTTCTATACATAATACTTTTTGTGTTTCATTTTATGCTTCACCAATTACAAGTTATCACATAATCTTCCTTTTTTTCCTTATAAAATAATCAAATTTTAAAATGAAAAAATAAAAATAAAAAATAAAAAAGTTAAACACATACTAAGTTATGATTGGTACTAAAGTATAAAGTGAAACAAATGTTTTCTTTTTGTTAGGAAGATGATTTCTATTCTTATGTTAGGTTTGTTTAGGATAAAGTTTGGTTACAACTCCACTCAATATTTCTTTTTGGGACATAGAAATCCACCATTGGATTAAATTTATTCCTATATATATCTTTCATATTTGCAAAATTTTAAGAAAATCAGAGATTAATAGTTATATCATCAATAAATTGTTTAAATTTCAAACTTTTTTAGTATAAAATTATACATAAAAATCAAGTTTATAAATTGAATAGTAAATAACATCCAATTGTCACAAAATTTGATATACGTGTTAAGAACAAAAAAACATGTAATTTAACGGTTAAATTTTCAAAATATGTAACAATGTTATTTTTTTTTAGTGGGCATTGTAGCCACTAGCTAGAACCAAGTTTGTAGCCAAATTTTGTCCGTCTGCTTATAGGTGAAATCATTCTCTATTAATTTATTTGTAAATAAGTTAAATAAAATTTATAGCGTCCATTCTAGATAATTTTCTTTATCATAAGGTCAAAAGACTCAAAACATCTTTCTTGTTTTGTATAGATGGAATCTGAAATCAAATTCTTTTACTTGAGAACAAAAGGCTTTACCAATGCGTAATTATTCACTACTTTTAGAATTAAGAACCGCTATCTTATCTTTATTGGGGAAAAAAATCATGACAGAAAAATATATGGTTAATGGACAATAATTAATAGCTGGCGTGTTGAATTTACATGTAAAATATCATTTTAATTTGACAATCAAGCTAATTTGGTGATCATTTGAAACTGTTTAAAGAACAATAAGAGAGCATCATTCCCAAAAAAAAAAAAAAAAATCCTAGTTGTTATCTTGATAGAATTTGGTAGTCCCTTAAGTCCAACTAAGGTTTGGTATATCTATTTGTAATAACTTTTTCCCCCTAATAGTTAGACTATACAATAGGTAATCCTTCCTTTCCCCCTTTTTTTGTTAGGGGGGGTAGGGTAAAACCTTTCCCTTATATCTCACCCATGATATGAGTGGAATTTGATTCTAAGTTTTTACTATGATGACACAAAAACCTCACCAATTAACCAGCTTGTACCCTTTATAAAATAAAATAAACCGCAGTACTTCCTATATATTTTGGGGACTGGGTTCAAGCACTTCTACTTATGGATGAAAGGTCTCAAGCCCAACTAGTCCAATACAATAAATTTGTAGAAAATGGGCTCAAGAACTAGGTCTTAGTCTGAACTACAACTACTAGACACGGTTATGTATGAGCTAAGTAACAAGAATATGGTTTAAAGCATGAAATTTTGTCCTCGGTCGTTTCATCCAAGGGACTTAGTATTCTTCTTCTTCCTTCGATACTTGGTTCAAGAGATTTCCAAGATCATGCAAACTACTACCGTCTTCTCCTTTTTCCCTCCTCCTGCCCTTCTTTTTTTGTGATCCCCCATTCTTGGAGGGTCACTCACATTATATACTTCTCTCAGTCGATCTTGACCCTCTACCTGTTGATCATGCAAGTCATTACTCGAGTGCTCGTCTCATCAGCCACCTTCCCAAACCCTCTGTGAGTTGCGGCAACCAAGGCCGCACTGTTCAGGGGTCATTTCCTCATTAATGCGGCCAGAACGTTAGTTGGATGCATTCAATACGGAGGTGATAGTTTCTCCTTGAATTGTTCCTACACCATACGCCCATGGGTATCCTATTGTACTTGTCCTTCTCCTGGGGGCACTCTGGAAGGCTGCCTTTGCTGGCGTGCTGCTCTTTCCTCCTGGGATTTGGGATGCCGAGAGCAGGATCGTCCTCGACAATGTTTCTAGGCTATTTGGGCTTTCTTTGTTTGTCCTCGGCCATTTCTCCCTCCTCGGCGTGGGTCTCGAGCTCAGTATAAAGTGGGCCGGGGTTGTCAAATTCTTTGGCCCCACAATAGCCCCTCAAAATCCTACTGTCCAGCTCCTCGGACGAAGATGAGGGTTTTGGTGACATCGGGCCTTTGTCATGGCTTGTCAAGTCTTGTCATCCATCAATACCAGAGCCTCTTCACTAGCCTGAGGCACGTTCTTGACGCCTTGGTATATGAAGCGTGTCTTCATTAAATTCTAGCGGCTCTGTGCTCCCCACGTTCAACGGTACGATGATAATCTAACGGTGGAGATTTCCTTACCTTTATGGGCGGGAAAACCCACACAGTTACTTTTAATGGGAGGTATAAATACCCATTTGAACTGAGTTGTCTCTTTACCTTTGCACTTAAGAGTTATTGCGCACATATCCTGAGTTCAATCAAACTTCCAGCCAAACTCAAGTCTCTTTCCAGTATAAAAAGCCTGTCCGAGGAGCTTTTCCTCCTTTCTGTAAGTTTTCTTCTCTCTCCAATTCACATTTTCTCTCTTTTAAGTTTCTTCTTCTCTAAAGTAACTAGTTTCCTCATAGGTTTGAGTCCGAAGACCATGCGAGACCTTGGTTCTGTCTAGCACTTAGATTCTTCATGAAGTAACTAGTTTCCCCATAGGTTTGAGTCCGAGAACCATGCAAGACCTTGGTTCTGTCTAGCATTTAGATTCTTCATGAAGTAACTAGTTTCCCCATAAGTTTGAGTCTGAGGACCATGCAAGACCTTGGTTCTGTCTAACACTTAGATTCTTCTTTGAAGTAACTAGTTTCCCCATAAGTTTGAGTCTGAGGACCATGCAAGACCTTGGTTCTGTCTAGTACTTAGTCATTTAGAAAGTTGTCAGTGTGCGTTAATTTCTCCAAAACCGGAGGTCCGAGGACCCAACATAGCTAAGTTTCTGTTTAACCACTTCAAAAGATTCTGGTACGTGTTAATTTCTCCAAAGCAGGAGGTCCGAGGATCCGACATAGCTAAGGTTCTGTTTAACCGCTTCGGAAGATTTTGGTGCGTGTTAATTTCCCCAAAGCAGGAGGTCTGAGGACCCGACATAGCTAAGGTTCTGTTTAACCGCTTCAAAAGATTCTGCTTTGGCCCTCGGCTTTTTTCTCCAAAGGGAATTCAGCGAACCGAACTACTAGACCCGCGAGAACTAGCCCTTTGACAAGTGCACGGGGCACATACTTGACGTCAGAAGCCCCTAGAACTGCACTTCGTTTAGCAATCCTTTCTGCGTAATCAGTACTTCGAGGTGTAGACCTAAGCGGAAGCTGAGTTATGACAACGACAATGTGTTTTTGGAAATAATAGGGAAGCTTTCGTGTAGCTTACGCCACTGCCAAAATGGTCTTCTCGAGGGACTCTTGCTTATAGGAGCTTGATCCCACCATGATTAACCGTTGCATTCACTAACGCACAAACTCTTCCCACAGACGACACCAATTGTAGGGACTGGGTTCGAGCACTTCTACTTATGGATGAAAGGTCTCAAGCCCAACTAGCCCAATACAATAAATTTGTAGAGAATGAGTTCAAGAACTAGGTCTTAGTCTGAACTACAACTACTAGACACGGTTATGTATGAGTTGAGTAACAAGGATATGGTTTAAAGCATGAAATTTTGTCCTCGGGCATTTCGTCCGAGGGACTTAGTATTCTTCTTCTTCCTTCGATACTTGGTTACAGAGGTTTCCAAGATCATGTAGACTACTACTGTCTTCTCCTTTTTCTCTCCTCCTGCCTTTCTTTTTTTGTGATCCCCCATTCTTGGAGGGTCTCTCACATTATATACTTCTCCCAGTCGATCTTGACCCTCCACCTGTTGATCATGCAGGTCATTACTCGAGTGTTCGTCCTATCAGCTACCTTCCTAAACCCTCTGTGAATTGCGGCAACCAAGGCCGTACTGCTCAGGGGCCATTTCCTCATTAATGCAGCCAGAACGTTAGTTGGGTGCATTCAATGCGAAGGTGACAGTTTCTCCTTGAATTGTTCCTACACCATATGCCCATAGGTATCCTATTGTACTTGTCCTTTTCCTGGGGGCGCTCTGGGAGGTTGCCTTTGCCGGCGTGCTGCTCTTTCCTCCTAGGATTTGGGATGCTGAGAGCAGGATCGTCCTCGGCAACGTTTCTAGGCTATTTGGGCTTTCTTTGTTCGTCCTTGGCCATTTCTCCCTCCTCGGCGTGGGTCTTGAGCTCAGTATAAAGTGGGCCGAGGTTGTCAAATTCTTTGGCCTCACAGTAAATAACATCCAATTGTCACAAAATTTGATATACGTGTTAAGAACATAAAAAACATGTAATTTAACGGTTAAATTTTCAAAATATGTAACAATGTTATTTTTTTTAGTGGGCATTGTAGCCACTAGCTAGAACCAAGTTTGTAGCCAAATTTTGTCCGTCTACTTATAGGTGAAATCATTCTCTATTAATTTATTTGTAAATAAGTTAAATAAAATTTATAGCGTCCATTCTAGATAATTTTCTTTATCATAAGGTCAAAAGACTCAAAACATCTTTCTTGTTTTGTATAGATGGAATCTGAAATCAAATTCTTTTACTTGAGAACAAAAGGCTTTACCAATGCGTAATTATTCACTACTTTTAGAATTAAGAACCGCTATCTTATCTTTATTGGGGAAAAAAATCATGACAGAAAAATATATGGTTAATGGACAAAAATTAATAGCTGGCGTGTTGAATTTACATGTAAAATATCATTTTAATTTGACAATCAAGCTAATTTGGTGATCATTTGAAACTGTTTAAAGAACAATAAGAGAGCATCATTCCCAAAAAAAAAAAAAAAAATCCTAGTTGTTATCTTGATAGAATTTGGTAGTCCCTTAAGTCCAACTAAGGTTTGGTATATCTATTTGTAATAACTTTTTCCCCCTAATAGTTAGACTATACAATAGGTTATCCTTCCTTTCCCTTTTTTTTTTTTTTTTTTCTTTTTTTTTTTTTTAGGGGGGGGTGGGGTAAAACCTTTCCCTTATATCTCACCCATGATATGAGTGGAATTTGATTCTAAGTTTTTACTATGATGACACAAAAACCTCACCAATTAACCAGCTTGTACCCTCTATAAAATAAAATAAACCACGGTAGTTCCTATATATTTTCCTTTATTTTAATATTAAGCATCCTAGGATGGACCTCTACACGTGCTACACACACGTCTCAAATAATCTCTCTCTCTCTCTCTCTCTCTCTCTCTCTCCTATTGGCCAGTTGAAAAAAATTATAAATATAATAGAATTTTAACCCATAATGTATGTTTCATGATGATTGTTTTTTATCATCAGGTCAAGACTTAAAAGACTTGGGAGTTGAATAACGGACTTAGAGTTCAATCCATGTCTACACTAAAAACTGATTGGTATTTTGGTCTAATGATAAATAGTTATCATTAGAAGTAGATGTCATAGGTTGAAACTCTCACTTCCAAAAAAAAAAGTCAAGACTTAAGATACTAATCAATTTTTTGTGTAAACAAGATTTAAATTAGTGGGTTCCCATTAGCTCAACTAGTAAAGTCTCTGATGGTTGAATAAGAAATTTGGGGTTCAATCCCCGCATATACCAAAAACCAATTAATGTCTTGCTTTGACGATAAAGAGTTATCATCAGGAGCAAACGCCATATGTTGTAACTCTCTAAAAAAAAGGATTTAAATCATAAATATGTTATCCCATGACAAAAGACTTTATGAGTTAAACTAAATTGCTTGATAATTTAGGAGTTTATTGTCTTGAAATTCGGCTGTATGGAATTGTTTAAATTCAAATTATTCCTTTTTAAAATCCAAAAGACGTCCTAATTTATTGTTGATCCCTTTGATAGTTAGTATAAGCTCTCTCTCTCTCTCTCTCTCTCTCTCTCTCTCTCTCAAAAAAAAAAAAAAAAAAAAAAAAAAAAAAAAAAAAAAGAATGGTGGCTAAACAATCGTTTTCATGTAGCCAATTCCTAGGGCTTCAACAATGGACGGACATTGTAGCGTTCATACCATGTACCAATATGCCATTGACTTGCGTACATTGATGCAATAATGCCGTATGGAATTCTTCTTCAAATTCAATTCGCAATATCCAATATGGTATTGCTTAGAAGTCTGGTATTGCCTTGTGAAAGCATTCTAACGATTTTAGGAACATATATTGAAGGAACCCCTTTTGTTTTCAAATCTGAAAATACGAAATTGTTATGCTTAATTGCTTAGCCCAAAAGAAAATTCGCAATTGCTAACCAAAAAAATTCCTTTTATGCTAACCATAGCTTGTCTTAGTGGCTAACCGAGTTTGCAGTTCAAAATCTTTTTCCCCAAAACCTTTAAGCACTTTGTGCATACCAATTAACCTGCAAGTCCCTTGGCTAATTTACAATTTTTAATTGAGTTTAAATTCAATTCTATTTTTAAACCATCTATTAGAATTTTGGAAAAATTTTAAATAAAAAAATATTAAAAACTATCATAATGACCTATTAATAAATACCATAATTATTAAGTTTCATATGTAAACAGGAAATTTAAAAGATGATAATTATAAATGACAACTATAATTATTAAATTTTATTGCTAGACAAAAAAAAAATTAAATATTTTGTTAAATTTTCCAGTGCATTGTACAGACTTTTGAGTAATTTATAGTCTAAACAGCATTAATAGGTAATTAGAAGAATATACTAATTTGTTTATGAGAATATCTCAGGATCTACTAATTTTTGGGAATATTCTTCCTTTTTCCTTTTTGTTGAGAAAAGAATATACTAATTTATACTAAAACATCCTAACATAAGCTGGAATGCCATTTACTAACCCATTCGGGGCATTGTGTTGCTTTACTTTCCTAACTAGCACATGGGAAAAATGAAGGCTTTCCTTGAAATTACATTCCACTATGTCTATGCGTTGCGCAGCCAATTCATGTAACACACACACGCTCTGGACTCCAAGTTTGACATCGCTTGAGTTTTACTATATACATACGACTTAGAAAAAATGAAAAAGGCAAATGTTAGTGGAGGACACAAGAACTCCTATGTTGGGACCAGCTTTTAAGTAAAAAAATCAACCCCCCTAATTATGATTTCGCTAATAAATTATTATTATTAGTAATTAATCAATGAAAAACCAAAACCAAATACAAATACTAATAAAATAATTAATGGTGTAAAACTGACCAAAGTAAAAATAATTCTTCTACTTAGGGTTCGTTTAGGATCTGCTTATTTTTCTGAAACTAAAATTTTTTTTGTTGAAAGTACTATAAATAAAGGTAAAAGTTAACTGAAATAGTACAGTGAAATTCATAAATAATACCAAAAACTACCATGGGACATATGAATAATAGCAAAAATAAGCTAAATAGTCAAATAAGTTGGCAAAATAATTTTTACTAAACAAATACTTAAACTACTACCACAACTTTTATTAAAATTTGTGAAGTGATTTACTGTGAGTGATAAACAACTAATTTTATATAGACTCATTACATTTTATTTATCACACACAATCAGATAATTAAAAATTGTGACAATCTAAGGATAATACTTATTACACACAAGTTGTTACATATAATTTTACATAACCTATTTTTGAACCAAAATCATGACTTGAAATCATCGTTTTCATGTTCAAAAAGTGTGACTTTAAATTATGATATGATTTTAAAAATCGGATCGAACTGATTGATTCAATTGCGAACTAAACTCTTAATAGTTTGTGCGTAAAGACGACCCTAGCATAAAAGTTGTATTAACATACTCTCTCTAATAAAAAAAAATAATAAATAAAGAGAGGAAATGCGGCGTATGTATTAATTTGACTAAAAAAAAATTTGACTAAAAAGAGGGAGAGAAAAAGGAGTGTGGACTAAGAATTATGCTGGTGATTACTGATTGGAAGGTTATTGGGAACTGTGTGTTTAATGTTTTGGTATAAATACAAGGTTGCGCCTTCTCGTTTTCCCACCACCATCTCTAATATTTTCTTTCGCATCCTTTGCTCTGCTCACTTGCTTGCTTTCTTTCCAACAAACACACCTTCTCTCTCTCTCTCTCTCTCTCTCTCTCTCTCTCTCTCTCAGTTTTCCACTCTTTCTTTGCTTTGGATTCTCAGATACATAGAAAAGCTTCAGGTCAGTATTCTGTGTCCAAACATCCTATGATTCTTCTTTTCTTGGATATATGTTTTTGCTAATAACTTTTCCTGAATACGTAAATGTCTCCTGTAATAACATTTTATGTTGGTTTGTTTTTTCTTGTCCTAATGTCAATACTCAATGCTATAGCTTTTTTTATAATCTTAGAAAGGGGATATCTTTTTGTGTCCAATGAAAAGTTTAAGGTAAATGATTGACACCCATTTTAAATAAATAAATAAAAAGAAAGGTAAGCGATAATATGTTTTCTCTCACTCATTCATCTAAGTGATTTTCTTTTCATGGTTTTGACGTGCACATAACAATTATTAGCAAGATTAAAGGGTTGAAATTTTGTTATTTGAACTAAAGTTGGGTGTTAATCTTTCGGATTTTTCGGATCATAATCTACCTGATTTTCTTTGTAATGTTAGTCATTTTTAGCTTTACCCTGTTAATTTAAAATTTACACAGCCAAGAATCATGTAAAGCAATTAATTTTCCAGCAAGAATCTTCATTACATGTTTATTTATTCCGTTCCGTTCCGGCCGGAAATTACTGTTCCAGCAAGTAAACCGGAATGGTATACCCCTTGTTCCACCTCGGAACAAATTCCGGGGGGTTCCGGCCGTTTCGGGTGATTTCGGGAAATACCGGCCAAAATTTTGGATTCGGCCGGAATGAGTTTAATGTGAAGAAAAATTGACAGAATATAAGGAAAAATCTTATGAGCCACGGTGAGGGGGGAAAAAATAAAAGAAAGGAGGAGGAGGTGAGTATAAAAAAATCAAGGGAAAAAAACAAAAGGAAAAAGAAGATAAGAAAGAAAAAAATAAAATCAAGAAAAGTAATGAGATTTATCATTTATGTATGCTTCCTCTTAGAAGTTAGAACCCATGTCTATGCAAAGACTCTACTAGAACCCAGCTGAGAAGATCTTTGAGAAGTGAACTTGAGATGGCGTTTCAGACTTTTAGCAAGGTAAGGGGTAGCTTTTTTTTTTTTTTTATCAAAAGGGGTAGCAGTTTATTTGCTTGATTGAGTTGACCACACAACCCAAGTAATAATTAAAAAAAGATGAAATAGTATAAAAAGTAGAAATAGGAAGTCATTGAGAAGACAATCACGTGGGAAAGGTAATTTCTTGGAAGTTTCCTATTTTACAATGCCCAACATCCATGTTTATTTAATAAAAAAAAAACCATCTAACTACTTGGATAAGTTGATTAAGATTTCTTTTCAAACCTCTTTATAGAGTTCATTAGTTAATGTCAAAATAACTATAATATATATATATATATATATATATTAGTGAGTAATTTTGAAATAGTATAAAACGATACGTCGAAATATGTTGGTATCGAAATATTTCATTCCAATAAATAAACTGAAACGATCATCGAAATAGTATTCATAATATTGGTACTTTCAATTTCAACATGCTTGAAAGTTGAGACCTTCCTTGTAGCTTTGCCAATTCTACACTCATTTCCAATTTCATCAACAGGGCTTTAATTATTTGTAGAAGCTGAAGTTTTTTTTTCAGTGTCTTATCTTTCTAAAAGGAGATATATATATATATATATATATATATATTGTTTATATTTATACTTTAAAATCTTACCTTGAAATTCATAATCTTTTCTTCTAAATCTTAATCTTTATTTATGTTGTTGGTTTGCGACCACTCTCATATTTTTACCTTTTACACAAAAATTAGTGCTACCTAGTTTTTACTTTTTGGTTCTTATATTAAATGTAGAATTATATATTGGTTGGTAGATTTCTGTTGAATCTACAAGTCATGATATTTCCGTGTGCTTCTTTTATGTGGGGTTGATAAGTATGTATGTGATTATCATGAGAGAGAGAGAGTGATTTCATAGGATTTACCTTCTTTTTTTCTTTTACTTTCCTGTAGTAATGGAGGTTTGACTTTAGACACTAGAGAGAGAGAGAGAGAGAGAGAGAGTGATTCATAAGACTTCTACGGCCATAAGCTTTTCTTTTTTCTTTTTTTAAGCTTTTCCTGTAGTGATGGAGGTATGAACTGTTCCACCGCAGATAACATTTCTTGTTGCTTCATCTTCTTGAGCCTTTTCATTTGCACAATGAGTCATTTTTTGTTATGTTTTATTTAATTTTTCTGGATGAAGCTTGCTAATTATCTGAGCTTAGTGGCCCTCTAAATTTCCAAAAGAGGGGAAGAAAAAGTGGAGCAGTTGAACCTACTCTTCTTGTGTTGTTTGACTAATAATACCAATTTATTCTACTTTGACAAGTCCAGTATAACATAATTTTTTTTTCCTTTTCAAAATAGTCCAGATACAAGATCTTGAAGATTCAAAACGATTCTTTTCTCAAGCTGAGAACCATAAGAGATTTCTTTTTCAACATCTTCGTCATCATAATTTAAATAATCATATGCAATGTTTTTATATTCTACTAGGTTGTATTTATATATATCTTGTTGACCCTTAATTGTTGGGTCTTGGAATCTTAAATCAAAATTAAAACATAAGGTTATTAATGATATAATTCAATATGATTAACTAAACTAAAACCTCCCCTAGATAAGAATTTAATAAATCAGTTTGGTTGAATTCTTTCTAGTTTTGTTAAAAGATCTCATAATATGGTGGTCACTCATGAACTTACCCTTCTTCAATTTTTGCAGAGAAGCACTCTTGTGAGAAACAGAGTGAAGAGTTTTAAAGATTTTGAGTGACCAAACACCATGGCCAAGGACAATTTACAGGTGCTAAATGCGCTTGATGTAGCAAAAACACAATGGTATCATTTTACTGCAATCATCATTGCTGGAATGGGATTCTTCACCGATGCATATGATTTATTTTGCATCTCTCTTGTGACAAAGTTGCTTGGCCGCATATACTACCATGTTGATGGAGCAGCAAAGCCCGGCACGTTGCCTCCCAATGTCTCAGCTGCTGTTAATGGTGTAGCATTCTGTGGAACTCTAGCTGGTCAGCTCTTCTTCGGGTGGCTTGGAGATAAGATGGGCCGGAAGCGAGTCTATGGTATGACTCTCATGCTCATGGTTATATGCTCCGTTGCTTCAGGTCTTTCCTTCGGCCACAATGCAAAATCTGTCATGGCAACACTTTGCTTCTTCCGGTTCTGGCTTGGTTTTGGAATTGGTGGTGACTACCCACTTTCTGCCACCATCATGTCCGAATATGCTAATAAAAAGACTCGTGGTGCCTTCATTGCTGCAGTCTTTGCTATGCAGGGCTTTGGAATTATGGCTGGTGGTATATTTGCGATTATTATTTCATCCACATTTAAGGCCAGGTTTGACGCTCCAGCCTATGAGGTTGATGCACCTCGCTCAACTGTTTCACAAGCAGATTTTGTTTGGAGGATTATTCTAATGGTTGGAGCACTTCCTGCTGCACTCACTTATTACTGGAGGATGAAGATGCCTGAAACAGCCCGTTACACAGCCCTTGTTGCCAAGAATGCAAAACAGGCTGCATCTGATATGTCAAAGGTCCTTCAGGTTGACCTTGAAGCAGAACAACAAAAGGTAGAACAAATAACTGAAAAACCAGCCAATGCATTTGGTTTGTTCTCAAGGGAGTTTCTTCGTCGCCATGGACTTCACTTGCTTGGGACAACAAGCACATGGTTCTTGCTTGACATTGCATTTTACAGCCAAAATCTGTTCCAAAAGGATATTTTCAGTGCAATTGGATGGATTCCTCCTGCAAAGACCATGAATGCCATCGAGGAGGTTTATAGAATTGCAAGGGCACAAACACTGATTGCTTTGTGCAGTACTGTCCCAGGGTACTGGTTTACAGTGGCTTTCATTGACAAGATAGGAAGGTTTGCTATCCAACTGATGGGTTTCTTCTTCATGACAGTGTTTATGTTTGCCCTGGCCATTCCATACAACCACTGGACTCATAAGGATAACCGCATTGGATTTGTGATGATGTATTCGTTAACTTTCTTCTTTGCAAATTTCGGGCCTAATGCCACCACATTTGTTGTGCCAGCTGAGATTTTCCCGGCTAGATTGAGGTCTACTTGCCACGGCATATCAGCAGCATCTGGGAAACTTGGGGCTATGGTTGGTGCATTTGGGTTTTTGTATTTGGCTCAAAGCCAGGACAAGACCAAAACAGATGCAGGGTACCCTGCTGGAATTGGAGTGAAGAATTCACTCCTTGTGTTGGGTGGAATCAACTTCTTGGGAATTTTGTTTACTTTCTTGGTGCCTGAATCGAAAGGTAAATCTTTGGAGGAGATGTCTAGGGAGAATGAGGATGAAAATGGAGGTCCAGAATTGGAACAAACATCTTCTTTTAATAGCAGGACAGTTCCTGTTTATTAGGTTGGCTCAGTGAGCAATTGCTCACCATTAAACCCTTCCTACATTTTCATTGAGAGAAGGACGATTGTTATATTTTGTTCTTCTTCTTGTCCGTAAGCAGTTTCTTAGAATAAGTCATTTCACATCTTGGCAAGAGGCGTCAACTGCGTCACTTTCTTGTACTTATTGTAGTTTGTTCTTTTGCTTAATCTTGCGTAGCATAAGAACTTTTCTTTGTTGTTTCTTGCCATAAAAAAAAAAAAAAAAAAATTGAATAATTTCTTACCAGAGGGCTATCTCCAGCATTTTTTTTATTTCTTTTTTCACTTAGACATGGAGAATAGATAATATGTCCTGCATAGTCTGAAAGCAATTCAGGTGCTTGTTGATGGATCAACTAATAGGCTCCATTTGTGATTAAACAACATTGATAGGTCAAAAAGGTGGAAAAAAGCTGTACAATTTATCCAAAACATAGGTATATGATCAAGCCTTATTTAAGAGATTATTTGAATCTCTCACTCTCAGTCTCACTCTCACTCTCCCTCTCCCTCTCCCTCTTGGGGCTGAACTCACTATATAAAGAAAGAAGAAAAAACAATGTTGACAATTGACAAATCAATACTACGATTTCCAATTTCTAAACCATATTTAATATTATATGGATTAGGTGTGTAATTATTTTCCAAGCGTTTTCTTTTCTACAATCTTGACTTTGAACCTTGACATCTGCTCAAAACTACTCCACTTGGACAAAAGTAAACAACTTTTTTGGTAGTTGGTTTACTACGCAAGCTCACAGTCAAACTGAAGACTTCTGAGAAGCTGAGGTAAACACATTAGGTTCTTTTCTTCTTGGTTTTTTTTTTTTTTTTTTTTTTTTTTTTTTTTTTTTTTTGACTCGTTCTTTTCTTCTTGTTTTAAAAGATTTATTTGATAGGTTCATATTGGTCCCAATTTGCCTCAAGAAGACAAGTTTGTTTCTCTTTTATTCCTTTTTCTTCTTGGACAAAAGTAAACAACTTTTTTGGTAGTTGGTTTACTGCGCAAGCTCACAGTCAAACTGAAGACTTCTGAGAAGCTGAGGTAAACACATTAGGTTCTTTTCTTCTTGTGTTTTTTTTTTTTTTTTTTTTTTGACTCGTTCTTTTCTTCTTGTTTTAAAAGATTTATTTGATAGGTTCATATTGGTCCTAATTTGCCTCAAGAAGACAAGTTTGTTTCTCTTTTATTCCTTTTTCTTCTATTTCTTAAAGCAAAAGCATTATATTTAATTGCTGATGACAGGATCAACAAATTTACAACAAAATCTTATAGCATCTTAGAAAAGATTATACTCAATCTTACTACAACTCAAAACAAAGTTGTTGTGATAATGTTTAGAGATTTTATTGTCCCCATATACTTTTTCTCGATGAAATTAAAATTTTGCATCTTAATGTTAATGGTTGAGAGCATTCCCATCCAGCTTTATAAACCAAAAGTTTATGACAAATATGGGTAAACTTACCTTAAACCGATTTGCATTAGTTCAACAATTTGTAGACCAAATTAATTTATGAACAATACCTCAGTGCTGAGTACAGTACAGAGATGTTATTCATTAATACATCCCATATCACCGTGATATAACTGAATTTTTTTTTTTTTTTTTTTTGGGTTAATAGGCATAATATTAAACAACAAAAGAAGTTACAAACCAGCCACAGAGACCAAAGTAGAGGCTACATGCCTATAACTGTACAGACCATTTCTATCAAATACAAGTAAACCATCTAATTCATTAGAGGGGGAAACATAAAAAATAACAGAATCCTCCCTCATGTAGCACCCATTCTTAGCCAAGTAATCAGCACACCTGTTTGCCTCTCTAAACACATGAGCTACCCAAACTTGTGTGATGCTTGCCATGAGAGATCTATAGTCAAGAAGCAATGGAGACAATTTTTTATTAGCGTTGTCAGTATTATTTAACATCTCCACTATTACCTTGGCATCAAGTTCCACTTCCAACTTACTAATACCCAGCTGAATAGCGAGAGATAACCCATCTCTTAAGGCCCACAATTCAGCCATGACACTTGTAGTGTACCCAATTGATCTCGAGTAACCCCTAATCCACACTCCATCACTATTTCTAATTATACCTCCACCACCAGCTCTGCCTGGGTTTCCAAGTGAAGCACCATCTAGAGCTGGGTTTCCAAGTGAAGCACCATCTGTGTTGAGTTTGTGCCAACCCGGACTAGGCTTGCACCATTTAATAGGGATAATAGTCCTAGACGTGACTTGCTTGGCTTTACTAACACAGTAAAAATATTCCTTAGCTTGGCCAAGACACACCCTATCAAGCATTGTGTTAGGAATAGAGTTGTCAAACATAACTTTGTTCCTGTTTTTCCACAAATTCTAAACAGCAAAAAGGAAAAGGAAGTACCAAGGAGTGGATCCTTTATGCCTTACTTCACTTAAACAATTAGTCTTCAACCAAACTTCAAAATTATCAGAGAAGGAACTAACAAGAGACGGAGGAACCTCCAATTTCCTCCATAAATCACGAGCAACAACACATTCACGAAGAAGGTGGACTATAGTTTCATCCTGAACTCTACACAGAGGACAAACCTTGTCACAATTTATGCCTCTTTCCGCAAGGACAACCTTCACTGGAATACTACCATGCAAACACAGCCAAAGGAAATTTGTAATTCTCGGCAAAATATCTAATTTCCATATCCAAAGGCCATGAAATTGCGTGACAGGTTCCTCCCCTTGATTTGCCAACCGGTAGGCTGAACTAGAAGTAAATTCTCCATTATTGGAGAATTTACACATCAAAGTATCTCTCCCACTTCCATGTAATTGAATTGGAACTACTTTAATCCTTTCTTTAATAGGCTGAGGGAGATCAAACGAAATCAGCTCCCATTTCCAAATTTGACCACAACACAAATCTGCAATTGTCAAATTTTGTTCTCCTTTCCTAAGAGGCCCTTCAATCATCTCCCTAAGAGAATCACCATTAATCCAATTGTCATTCCACACCTTTACTCCAGATCCATTACCAATCCCCCAAGAAATCCCTTTTTGGAATATAGGGAAATCCAAGCGAATGGCTTTCCAATTGGGAGACAATGGAAGTTTTTCAGGAGCCCTTGATCTAATTCTTGAATAGGAGCAATATTTATGTAGAATTACTTTCGCCCACAATGCATCTTCAATAAAATTAATAATAATCCCCCAGATAAGTTCTCAAAGCGAATGACTGAAATTAATAATAATAATTATTATATAAGTGATATTTGCAATATTCAATAAAATGAGTATTCCATTAAAAAAAAAAAAAACATTGAGAATCGATGATGATAATTAAATAATAGATAATTCATGGAGAAAAAATTGAAAGAGACAGCACATTGGAAGATACAACACGGATGAGAGGAAAAAAAAAGGGGCTTACACATATACATCCCAATTAAATGTCTATTTTACCTCAACCAAAAGCTACCGCCCCCGTCAACAAAAATTTCCAGCAGATTCCTATCAAAAGAAAAAAAATTCCAGCAGGTTAATTAAAGCCAAACAAGCATGAAAAACCCAGGCCAGGCAAAGCTACACCAAAACAAAATATCAGTATCCAAAGTTTTCTTTAACAAATTAAAATTTTCTTAGAAATCAAACATAAGCTAGAAATATCAAAAAAAAAAAAAAAATACACCCACAAACTTGACAAAATCAAATTCTGATCCTACAGCTGCTAGTAGCCAAGTTTATCATTGATCCTCAACAAACCCACAAACTTCTCAAATATCAAATACCCATACCCAAATCTAAACCAAAACAGAAACCCAAAACAAATCCATTGATCTCACCCAAACTTCGACTTCAAACACAAAAATAATTCGCACAACCACAAAGCCTATCTCGCGGGATCAACAACACAACCATGAAACACAAATGCCTGCCATGGAGAGAATCAAAGAAGCCTCCTCTGTTCTTCTAAATCTTGGTTTACGTTCATTCACAACCATCAAAAGAAGCCGATCTAGATACAGAGCTGGATGGGCATAGAGTGATTGTTGTTTAAACGAAGAGGGAGAGTGAGATGAAGAAAGAAGACTTGGGTGAGAGCTGATATGGGAGAGAACGAAAATGATGAGGAAGAAGAGGAGGAGAGATACCAGTTTAAGAGAGAGAAAAAGTGACTAAATAAGATAATAATATAAAAATAGGATATTAATAAAATAATGGTTTACAAAGCTACAGTAAGAGCATCAGTACATGGTAACGCAAATGGTATACGGTGGTATTATTTAGCATCCAAGCATAAAAAAGCCCATTACTCGCCTTCTACTTGTAAAAAAATTTACAATTGTGCTACTATACTGTAGCTCAATTGTAAAAATAAAATAATCTATTTTATTTGTTCTTTCTCTTTCCCTTGACTCACTTCTCTCTCTGTCTCTCATGCAAGACCCTCTCTCTCTCTCTCTCTCTCTCTCTCTCTCTGTGAAGGCAACAAGTTTAAGGGTTGCCATATCTCTCTCTAGTTGAAGGCATCGGCATGGATCAACATGGGTTGCTCTCTCTCTTTTTGCGTGGATCGGTGGATTAGCGTTGGTTGAAAGCGGTGGTGTAGGTTGAAGGTGGTGGGTGTGGGTTGCTCTCTCTCTGCGTGGATCGATGTTTGGTGTATTATTTGGGTCGATAGGTGGTACCGGTGTGGTGGGCGTGGGTAAGTGTGGGTTGTGTGTCTAGGTTGTCGCGAGTTGTCTTAGTCATCATAGGTCGTCTCATTCTTTGCTTTCTTGGGCAAGATAACCAAAGGTTTGCTCTTTTTGGTGCTTTCAATGATTTTATTGGTAAATCGGTTGGTTTGATTTGTCTTTGAGAATTGGGTGGTGTGACTGGGAAGCTTGGCTGAATTAGGTGATTTGATTCTATTAGCAAATCAGTTGGTTTCTCATTCTTTGATTTGTCTTTGAGAATTAGGTGGTGTTACTAGGAAGCTCGGTAGTGGAGTTTGGATTTTGGGTTTGTTATGATTTGTTGGTTGATTTGGGTGGTGCAGTAGTGGTGGGGTGGTGGTTGTGTTGTTGATGATGGTGGTGGCAATTTTATTTTGTTGATGATTGGCAGGTGGTGGGATGGTTGGGTTAGGATGATGGTTGTGTTAGGTTTTTAGTGTGTTCACGATGGAGAGAGAAAGAGGGAGGAAGAGAGACAAAAATTAGAGAAAGGAGAGAGATGGTATTGGATTATATATTTTATTGTGTAAATATATTATTTTAATGCGTTAGGATGTTAGGTGTGTTGTAAAATTATATGGTATAAGAGATAAAATAGCTTTTGAGGTAGTAAAATGAGATTTTTTTTTAAGAAACTGAATGCTAATACTCTAACCGTTGACGGGGGCAGAAAAGTTTTCCCTTTGACAAATCGAAACCATGGGCTAAATCGAAACTTGACAATAGGCTTGAAGTATAGACCAAAGGCTATCGGTTAAACTTTTGAGAGATTTGTCTTTTTTATGCTTGGGCCTAGGTTAGGACCGGCAAGAATTATGGGAAGCCCCAAAACATTTCCTACAACAAACACGTCAGCATAACATAAAAGCCCACTACAATAAAGAAATAGCCTAGCAGTAAAATATTTCAGCTGTAAAATAAGTCAGTTCTAATCATTAGTTATTTCATAAATTAAAGAAAAGTATCAACATCTCCAAAGTCATCATCTGAGGGATCCATTGAAAAAAAGTCCTCCATTATAATAACATGAGAGTAAAACTCTATGGTCACAAATACATTATAGCCTTCAATTGTAAAGGAATAAACAAATACTATGGGGTCCATTATAGCAAATAATGGAAAATGCTTAGTGTGAGATGAAGGGAGAGAGAGAGAGAGATTCCAGCTAGCGTAACAAGATCATTTTAGTAATATAGTATATGAACATTTTAGCGTAGCAAGATTATTATGTCAGGATATGCTCATGGATATAGTATATATAATGAGTACTGAAAGTCATTTTAGTAATATAAGTAATGAGAGAGAGAGAGTATTTAGCAAAGTTTCTGGGACTTTCTACTGGGGGATGGACAAGAGCTTATGAATTGTGATATAAGGGGCATTTGTGATATAAAGGCTGAAAAGCTTAGCTTCTAAGTTGGAAACTAAAAATTCAGAAGCTCAGAATCTCACTAAGAACTTAAGAAGATAATTAGAGGGAGGGGGAAATAGAGAATTTTTTGAGAGAGTTGTTCTTCTCTGTTTGTGTTTCTTGAGGTGTTTGATGAAGGGCTCTATTTATAGTTGAGTTTAAGGGGTTGTTTAGCAAATAACCCTAGCCAAAATCTGTCTCAATCTTCAAAAAATTCTCAAAAATTCATTCCTAGGATTTGGCCAAGAATGGTATATTCAACTTTAAGGTGTTCTTGCTGTTTAGGGTAATAGTAGCTAGAGTTTTTACTTAATATTAAATGCTAGATTGTCCTTGGCCAATGAGATTAAAGCATGAATTAAGGCTAATGATCTTGGTAATTTGCTACTAGTGTTAGAGTTGTTAGGGTAGATTGTGTCACCCCAAGCCAATTATCAATCTTGGAGCCCTTTATTGGAAACTCTGTTGGAGATCTCCTTGGTGCCCTCCAAACCACATTTCCCTAAGTTTTCCTATTTGGGTTCATGTGCTTGGTTCATGAACCAAGAAACATACATTTTTGCAAGGTAGTGAGCTATTCATAAGTGATTCCAAAAACTTCCATGGTCTGGTTATGGCAACCCCTTGTTCCTTGGCCGATTGTATTGGAGAAGAGAGAGAGCATGGCTAGCTTCAACCTTCACAGCTTTATGTCTTGTCGATAATCATGAAAATCAGCTTGCCAAGGAAGGGTTTAAGATCAACTTGCCAAATGTTCCTCTAACCTGAATTGACAAGCTGAAGGTAATTGCAATATATCTCCTATACTCACATAATTTATTAAAATCTCATTATTTTCAGGTACCTGATCCTCTTCAAGTGACTCCTCTTTAGGAGAGTCATTTTGAGAGGGTTTATTTTCAAGAGAATTATGAATTTTGGATAGATTAATTATTTCTATTGCCTGTTTCATGGGTACTGCTTCTTTAGGAGCAACGACTTGTTTTTCTTACATTTTTCTCTTTCTAGGGATTTTATCTTTAGCCCTAACAGGTCTTCCACGCTTCAGGTGTGGTTTAGACTCATTTGTTGTTGTATTAATGGATTGTCCTACAGGAACTTCAATCATTGCTAGGGTATTAGCAGCTGGAATGTGAGATTTCACAATTTTCTTATTGTCAGTGAATACATTCGGTAATTGGTTTGCAATACTTTGCAAATAATAATCCTCTAAACTTCAAGTTCACATTGTTTTGTGCGGGGATCGAGATGAGATAACGTCAAAGTATTCCAAATTATCTCTCTTCGTGCATCTGGCAATGACTTTTCTCCCCTTAATGTCAGGAAGACTATTTTTTCAGAATGACAATCATCAAAACGTACCTTAAAAACATCACTAGTTTTTTTTTTTTTTTTTTTTTTTTTTTTTGAGAAATAAAAACATCACCAGTTGAAGGTTAAAGATATCTAATAATAGATGGAGAATCAAAACCAATATAAATTCCAAATCTACGTTTAGGACCCATTTTAGTGCGTTGTGTGTTGACAAAAACATGGTTTGTATCGCATACAAAACATACGCAGCGGAAAATTATCGGATCTACTTCATTCGCAATTGATAACATGTACTATGTAAATTTCAAAATTTAAGAACAAAAGAGCGTACCTTGGTGCGGTGAAATTCAAAACCGAAGATTAGAAGTACTTGGAAACACTTTTAATCTTCACTCCAATTCCACTTATGCCGAAGAAGTGTGGTCTCTCAATCAATTTATATGTATGTGCTCAAGCGAGAATAAGAGAGTGGCTTACACTCACATACATACCATTTTATTCTCTTACTAAATTCTATATGTTTCCCTCCTTATATATAACTGATTATCTTATTGGGTTAGCCTTTTGAACCATTCTAATTGGGCTTTAATATATGGCTTGGAGTGGGGCCAAAAGAGACAAATAAGACACTAGCTCCAATGGGTTTTGGGCCTCTCTGTCAACTCTTGACAAGCCCAGAATTACCATTAATTATATTTAATACTATTATATAAATATAATTGCACTCTAGGCCTTATTAATAAATTATATCCCAAGATTTAATTATACATTCAACCCTTTCATTAAAATATTCATAGTAATACAAAGTCATGAATGTTGACTGCCACTTTGAAGATTACTACATTTTAATCCTTGTGTACCTGGTTTAATCCTTTAAATTATTCATCATATATTTATGAAATCCAATTTCATAAATATATACTTTAGTAACTCCTTACTAAAGTGGCTAGACCTAACACTTTGAATAACCAAACCCATTAAACTTACCTCAATGGAATATTTTATATCTCTGTTAAGAGATTATGAATTCCATCTTAAGAATATATGTTCCTTCAACACTAAATGTGGCTGCCCAACATACTGAGGTTTTGATCGTGACTTTAGATCTCACTCCTGATATATCAAAGTAACACTTCATGATCAGGTTCATTATTTTCTCAGGATTAAGAGTTGATGTAAATAGAAGTCGTGAGATTTATTATTCATTTGACAGTTGTTAGTAGAATAATAAATCTCACAGCGGTCTAGTTCAATATGTCTTAACACTTAAAACATATCAACATATCAATTAGAAGTCTCCACTTCCATGTTCAAAACAAATCATCTTAGTTGATATGTTATAGTCTTCGAAGATGAAATGCCTAATTTCATCACCGACTACGAACTAAAATTATGAGTTTACAAATAATTTATGACTTATATCTTTTGTGACTAAATCACATATTATGCATATCATGGACTATATGATAATGTCCAAATATTCATGTTGCCATTATTTTAGATAATGATAAAACAATTTTATTAATCACAACATAATGTCATACATGGCATCATACAATAGGATTTAAAGGGCACATATCCTAACATTGTGGAGGTACAATTGGAACATATACAGCACAACCAAAGATTTGAAAGTGAGAAACATTTGGTTGTTGACCACAAATAAGTTGCATTGAAGAGTGTTTACGGTAAGCAGTTGGTCTAATACGAACTAATGGTGCAGCATGTAATTTGGCATGTCCCTAAGCAGAAACAGGTAATTTTGTTTTCATAAGCAAAGTAGGAGCAATCATTGGAAGTCTTTTGAACAATGATTCAACTAAACCATTTTGATTGTGTATGTGTAACAAGGTGTTCAACATCAATTCCAATTGACATGCAGTAGTCATTGAATGCTTGAGATGTAAGTTCACCTGCATTATTTAAGTGAATTTTCTTAATTGGATGATCAGGAAATTGTGCCCGCAACCTAATGATTTAAGCAAGCATTCTAGCAAATGCAACATTCCTAGTAGAAAGTAAACAAACATGTGACCATCTTATTGATGCATCTATTAACACCATAAAATATCTAAATGGTCCACAAATATCTCCTTCAATTCTTTCTAAGAAAGACGGAGATTCAATACCAATTTTTGAAGGTGATGGTCTGATAATTAATTTTCCTTAAGAATAGACACTACATGAATAGTCACCTAGTGAAAGAATCTTCTGGTTTGTTAAGGGGTGTCCATGGGAGTTTTCAATCATTCTATGCATCATTGTTGATCCCGGATGCCAAGATGATTATGCCAAAGCATAAAGATCCTTGGATCAGAGCACTTCTGGTGCACTACAACATTTGCTTCAATTGATCTCAATGTAGTATAATATAACCCAGAAGAGAAAATAGGCACTTTTTCTAGTATGAGCTTATGGCTCGAAACCATTGAAGTAATATAAAGATATTCTTCACTACCTTCATTATTGGTTTCAATATGATAACCATTACTTCGTATATCCTTAAAGCTAAGTAAATTTCTTCTAGATTTAGAAGAATACAAAGCATCATCAATACAAAATTTTGTGCCCTTAGGCAACATGAATTTTGCTCTTCCAAAGCCTTCAATTATGTTTGATGAACCAGATATGGTATTGACCATAACTTTGATTAAAGTTAAGTTTTGAAAATACTTCTTATCTTTAAGTATTGTGTGCGCTGTTGCACTGTTTGCTAGACAAAAATCTACCTCAATCATCTTGGAATGAAAGCCATGAGTAAGATCGATGTCTCTTCAAGTATGCAAAACATATACTTTGAATTTTAATACTTTGAAAGGAAATAAACACATAATGAAGCAAATTTGAACTCATTAATGATAATCAGAATACAAAGTAGAGTAATGATATTGAACAATTAACATGCAGAGATATGAAAAGATCATAAGGAGAATACAAAGGAAAAATAGGAAAATCATATTGCTAATACCAAATCTATATCTTTATAGATGTGATTTCCTAAATCATAGTTTTTTTCTAGACTAATTAATTAGTGAGATCATATATTTGAAATTTAAATTGAACTTCATTAACTTAAACACAAACATAATTTACATAACATAATGTAATGATACAATGAGAGGAAATACTTAGTATGATCATTTTGATCACCAATCAGATTCTAAGCCTCTCTATTTATATCCCTAAAGAAGTCAAAAGCTTCAAGATGAGTAATATTTACTCCATCTGAGGCATTAAGGTAATCTTCTGGATCACCAAGTTCGGCAAGGTTCACTTCAATTCTTTTTCCTTTCTCTTTCAAGAAGGCTTGGTACAAGTCTACCAAGTGCTTAAGCGTATGACATGTATGTGACCAATGCCCTTTTATGCCACACCTATAACATTTATTTTCATGGCCCTTTTGAGCTTTGTATTGTAAATCCCTACCATTTTCATGTTGTTTTATCTCATTTTGATTCAACCTTTTGTTATAAGGTGTGTTTTGCCCCTTTGAAGGATTATGACCACGTCTCCCCCGGTTTTGGATGTTTTACCACGTCCATGCCCACGACCTTTATTTCCTTCATTTTTTCAAATGATATTTGATTCACTTCAAGGAATGGTGTGGAGCCGATTGGGGGAGACTGGTGATTTCTCAATAGAAGTTCATTATTTTGTTCAGCCACTAGAAGACATGATATAAGTTTTGAATATTTTTCGAACTTACGTTCTCGATATTGCTATTGCAAGAGCATATTCAAGGCATGAAATTTAGTAAATGTTTTTTCTAACATGTCTTCCTCAGTGACCTTTTCACCACATAACTTCAATTGTGAGGTAATTTTAAGTAGTGTTGAATTATACTCACTTACACTTTTGAAACCTTGCAACCTTAGGTGCATCCAATCATAACGAGCTTTTGGGAGGTTACACTTATGTGGTTCTCATATCTCTCCTTTAGTTTTTTTCCACCGGGATAGGAGATCTCTTTCTGTGAGGTACTCAATTTTTAATTCCTCATGGAGATGATGGCAAATGAAAATCATTGCCTTTGCCTAATTTTGTGGGGATTCCTCATTGTCATCTTTAATGGTGTCTACAAGAGCCATTGCCTTTAAATGGATCTCAACTTCAAGGATCCATGATAGATAATCCTTGCCCAATATGTCAAGGGTAGCAAACTCAAGTTTTGTTAGGTTTGACATAATTTATATATAATAGAGATGATATTAATAACCACAATAAATAAGCAATTATAACATGCAAAATATTAATTTAGTAATGCAATGTTTAGTCTAGATGTAATAGACGTGTACTTATGCCATATATATATATATATATATATATATATGAATGTAAGAAGGGAGTCATAGGAATAACCTTTTTCAAGAGGTACAATGATGATAACTCCTTTGAATCTGGCTAGAGCATCGTGCTGATAACGTGTTGTAAAATAGAGGAAATATATATATATATATATAGACAAGAGAATAAAATATGAGGATGATATTATATCTAAATTGCTTCTTGTTTAGTGGTCATTTACCACAACATATTATTTCTAGAACTGATATACATATATCTCTCTTTTCCTCTCAGTGTCTCTCTAATTTCCACAGCACATTACAATGGGAGCGAAGACTCATATATATAGGCCGAAGATAAACTGATGAAGCAACTACAAAGGGGGCAAGATCCCCCAAAGTTGCAGCACCCATT
This sequence comes from Quercus robur, assembly GCF_932294415.1. Taxonomy (NCBI): domain Eukaryota; kingdom Viridiplantae; phylum Streptophyta; class Magnoliopsida; order Fagales; family Fagaceae; genus Quercus; species Quercus robur. The sequence continues at coordinate 41,606,617 of NC_065542.1, forward strand.
TAATGTGATGGACTTACGTCTATCACCGGTGAAGAGTAAATAATTTATATCAAAAGGGAATAGTGTAAAACAAAAAGTGAGTAGTATATAAAAAGAATAGTATAGCTATGGTTTTGAAACTTCACTTTACAGCTATAGCATTCATTGAATAATATAGCCATCTATTCTGCCTCTACATTGGATTGATCCTCCTCTCCGCCAGTTTTTGCTTCATGTCTGTGCTTCCACTAGGATTATTGTTTGCTAGTTGAAGTCTTTTTCTGGATATTGTGCCAAACTACCACGGGTGTTTGTAGTAAATGATTAGCATAAGAAATCCAGATTTTGAGATTTGGTTTTTCTTGATCAAAACAAATGTTATTTCTTTGCACAAGAGGTTCGTTTATTAGAGGGGTCCTTCCTTCTAATGTTTCCCTGTGTGTCCTTTGATCCATTCCCAAATGCATTTATCAATGATAGTGAACAATATGGATTTTGTTCGTAGTGAGTGGAGAACCAAACCAAACTAGTCTTGCAAAATCACTTTTAAAGAATTATATGATTAATTCAATTGTTGCTAGTTCCTTTCCACAAAAAGTACAGTGAAATAAAGGGTTATCTATCTGAATGGATCTGTTCCAAAAATGTTGTTTCCCTTGGCAATCTTACACTTCCTTTATGTGTCAAGTGTAAATAACTAATCAAACATAATAATATCTCTTACATTCCTTAAAAATATATGTAATCTTCATCACATAAAGAAAACCAAGCACACACTAATATTCCTCAATTGCATATTCCATGCTCCAATTTTGAAGGGCTAACCAATCTTCAGACTGAAGACCAACATATTCATTGCTTTTTTTCTTTTTTCTTTTCCTTTTCCTGGTCGAAATTTGGCCTTAATGATGCATTCAATAATTTGCAAATAATAAAAATTTGTAGTGTTCCGGGAACTATCATGGTATAGAGAGAGAGAGAGAGAGAAACTATCATGGTAGGACCAATGAAACAACCTAATGCATCTTGTACTAAAAAACAAATATTCTTGCTTTAGGGGCTAATGGCTAAGAGCCTAAACTGATCTAACTAAGAAATATTTTTGTCACTAGGCACTAGGACAAAAATGACAAAAAAAAAAATGAAAAAAGGATTATGTTCGCTAAGGAATTAGCACGTATGATTGACCATAAGTCAATGACATTGCCATGTCAAATACTGCCCAACAATCCTAAGACAATAATGGTAAGTTAGGGAAAGAGTAGAACGAAGCCCCAAATAATCCCAAATTGGGTTTGATAAATGTAGTCTTCCACATGACAACAATACTTTCATGTGTACAGCAGTAGGAAACGAGAACATAATACAACCGCATAAGGCAACAATTCTTCAACAGCTTTCAATTTGGCACCCTAAAAACTATCACAGCAAAGCGTCAATAGTTGGTATAAGCAGCCATTAATTATTCTTAATCTTGAGGTGAAAAATATCTATATAAACTCTTAGGCCATTTACCCCTAAGCCATTCAGGCAATGGCATGAGCATTTGCATCAGACTATGTAAAATAGTATGAGGGCCAAATTTTGTCCAATCAACCTCAAAAAACACATACATCCGTTTATGCATCTTTTTTGTAAAATGTATTTTTAATACAATACTTTTGAAAATATACACAAGCATTGTTATTGTGCATTTTGGTATGAGTAAATGGTGGTTGTGGTATGTGAAGAAAGAGAACCAATTAAAAATCATGAAAAATCAATATCTTTTAAAGAAATAGAATCTAGAATAAATAAAATCTGGTATGAGTATTTTGAAAAATGATTAAGCAAAACTGAAAGGTAGGTTCTTAAGCTAAAATAGATAGAAAATTTTGCACAAGCTTATATGAATGCTCTAGGCCCCAATTCAATAGAATCTATATGATTATATCCATTTCCCTTGTAGTATAACAAAATAAAATTGTTAGGTTCTAAATGTTTAAGCATCAATGTTTAGGAACTAAATTTATTGTATGTTGACAAACTGAGAACAAAAACATGTCTAGTATAAAATCTTAGTGTCTGTGAAGTGTTTTAGACATTGCTCAAGTTGATACAAGTCAAGATTCAAGAATGTACAAGATGCAAAAAAGAGAATTCAAAAACTGAAGAACTCAACCAATTGAGAGAGAGCTTCAACCAATCTAATTGCAATCTATAGAATTTTAATTAAAGCCCAATAGCCCACAAAAATGTTTAGGGTTTGAGTCCAACACTCCTTTCATGTCTTGAGAGTTACTCCTATGAGATCTGTGAGGTTCTATACCTTCTAACTTTACAAGCACCTACAAGAAATCAAATCCATATTCCTAGTACCAGTGGAGTAAAGTTGCTACCAGGCCTTTAGCTATCAAGCATACTGAAGATCAAGGCATGAACAGGTAGTTCGTATGAGAACAGATATAATCAAGTAGATTTGTGGAGTTCAGAGCCCAGTTTGGTAACTATGTTAGATTTACTACGAATTGGTATTCTTGATTGTAAATCTCAACTTGATATAATGGATAGTTCTATTGATATAGTTCCCCCCAAGTTTTTTACCTTGAAACGAGTTGTTTTATTGATTTTCCTGGGTCATCACATCTTATGTCATTTACTTTTCTATTGTGTTTATTTTATGTGATGAATGTTTAACCTAGATTTGAATAATTAACCTAAGTAACAACTTGGCTAATATTTAGGTTAAACAAATTAAGGCACTTCACCTAGATAAAAATAAACAAAATTAAGGCACTTCACCTAGCTAAAAATAAACAAAAATTAAGGTCTCCTTTGTAGGCCAATAGAATACATTATCTATTTGTCTTACAGTGAAAATTTTTTAATTAAGACCCAAAAATTTAAATGAATAAAAATGAATATGTAGGGATGATAGGCCCAAAAATGTATATTGGGCCGTGGGTCCTGTTCGAGGACATTTGATGGTTCGAGGACAGGTAAACATTAGCGTGGAAGTGCAAATTAGTGGATGGAGAAAGGGGACTGGTCATGAGGGTTCAAGAAGGTTGTCCGAGGATAAATGCCTCCTCGACTTTAACGGTGTAGAGGTTAGAAGGGTTGACCTGCCATCAAGAGTAACGTTCTGGGTAGTTCTACTAGTAAAGATAAGCATCAGGAAGGAATAAAATAAGAGGAAGGTAAGAAATATCTAAGGGAAAGCTGCTACCACCGCATTAAATGCTCTGTAGCTAACTCTCTGGCCACATTAATGTGGAGGTGATGCCTGAACAGTGATGTTCAGCCTTACAGCTACCCCTAAAAACTTCAAGAAGCTGTTGATGGGACAGGAGAAAAAGCCAACCATTTGATCTACACGTGGAGGGCTAAGATGAAGAAAAGGAGGGTGATATAAAGAAGAAAAATCCCATTGCATGGGAGATCGGTAATTGGTAGTAGAAAATAATGTAGCACTAAGAACTGTAGTTGTAATAAAGTCTAACAGCAATATATTGAAGAACTACTCTTCTCGGACTTTGCCGAGGAAGAATTTGTTTGCAAAAACTTGTTTTTCTTTGTTTTTCCTTGCTTTCTTACCATCTTTAGTCCATTGTGAGTGTTGTCCAATTGATTGAAGCCTAGTTTTTAGCCCACTCTTTACAAATTCTTTGTATTGGGCTCTTTGAGCCTTAATCCTTTTACCTTTTGGGCTTAGGATCCAAAACCTGTCCTTACAGAATTTTTTAAAATTATCCTCTTTTAGAATGTTTTGCACTATGTTAATACATTTAACTCTGTTTGCGATAATTTAAGAGTGAAAAAAATTTCTATCTTCCAAATACATGGATAGACTCTTCATTTCTCTCCCTCTTTAGATAAAAATAATTAATAGTTTTCCAAAAATATTCATTACTAAAATCTAATGTTCAATACATGAAGTCCAAGGTAGCCAAGAAAGAGAATGACCGTGTCAAATTAACATGATATTTCTTCTGAAGGTTTATTTTATTTCCATAATTAAAAGTTTTAAAAGAAGTTTTACATAAATAAAAATATTCCAATTTACATACTAAATTATATAAAAATGCTAGATTCTTTTTTTGTTGCATGTGTTGGACAACTACTACACAATGTCAAAGCTTCAATTATTAGCGGATTTTGCTATTCCAAGATTTCAGTGTATTTGAGGGTAACAAAGTAGACCAGAAATCAGCAACTTGATATCAAGAAAGTTTCAAGAAAACAAATACATTTCTTTCTAAATGGAAAAAAGAAATTAAACATGTTAGCTTCTAAATGAAAATCTTGAATCCACAAGGTCATAGGGTTCTAGAATCCACCAGAGAGAAACAATAGACAAAATCTATATTTTTATTAATTTGAAAACTAAATTGCCTCGGAAGTTACAATATGTTTAAATAGTAAAAAAGGAAAACTTATGGCAATTAGGAAAATGGCCAGCCTAATTCACACTAATCACGTAATTAGGTAGCGAAATAACAAAATTGAGATAAATTAAAACTACTATCTTTAAGAGATGTCCCAAAATAGACAAGACTTTATTCTGACTTTCAAACTAAAATTTATTAAAGAAAACAAATATTACTAAAAATAGCAAAAATACTGTTTTCGAGGTCTTAACGAAGGATTTCACCTAAATTAAGGCAACCTTCGAGTCAAAGTCTCAAGTTTTGATCAAAATGTCATTTCCCTTCAACCCTCCAAATTTCATGCAATTCCAACATCCTCACTCTGAAAGCTTTTATTGACACCCTCTTAATCTTGCTCTGTGATTTTCAACAATCTTGCTAATCCAAGAAGGCATTTGCTATTTGTTCTACATCACAACTGGCCTTATATCATAATGAATACCTATTGGTATATGCCCTAATTATCAAATTAAATATTTTATATTTTATATCCACTACAATCAAAATGAATGTCTATTAATAACTGTAGGGACTAGGGCCCAAAATAATGTATTGGGCCTTAGGCCTTGTCCGAGGACATTAACAAGCCCGAGGAGGAGAAGTTAACTATTAAATGACTCCCATTAAAAGTCTCATCAATGGGGGATGAAGGGAAGGAGGTCCGAGGAGGAACTCCTCCTCGAACACGACAAATGCACACCAAGTGTGTACTCTAGCAATTGAAATGCGCCCTGTGAACATGTGAGAAGGAAGGAAACTCAAAATATCTAAGAAAAAGTTGCTACCATTGCATTAAGTGCACTGCAGCTACTTTTCTGGCCACATTAATGTGGAGAGGGCTTCTGAACAGTGTTGTCTTGGCTACCACAACTCACAAAAGGTTGAAAGGGGTGTCTGATGGGATGAGTACTCAAGTGGGGATCCAGATGATCAACAAGTGTAAGGTCTAGATAATCAAAAAGGAGCTATATAATGTGGAAGAACCCTCATGAGTGGGTGGTGGAAAAAGAGAGAGAGAGAGCACTGTAGCATGCTAAACTATCTTAATATTCAATTGTGATCAGTATACGTTAAACTTTGACCTCCTTGGACTAAAAATCCATTGACACCAATGTCTTTTATTTGCGCTTGATTGTCTCTTAACTCAACATTAGCCATTGCCCAACTCATTAAGATCTAGTTCTTTGACCCATACTCTACAAATTCATTGTATTGGGCTCATTAGACCAAGATTCCATACATTTGGGCTTGGGCCCCAAATCGTGCCCATACAATTGGTGCCGTCTGTGGGAAGAACTTGTGTGTTAGTGAGTGCAACAGTTGGACATGGAAGGATCAGGTCTAATCCAGGAAAACCCACGCCAAGCAGGTCCCCAACGGACAGAACCCATAGGGTCCCAGCGATAGGGTAACTTTCCTGGCCCAGAACTTGAACAAAATCAGGAGATTGAAAGGAATCTAGAAGGGAGTGTGCATGTCACCCAGACGAGCAAAAGCCCCTCCCAAGTGGGCAATCACATATCCCAGAGACAAAACAACCACCTAGCCATGTCGTAGGAGATAGATGACTTAAAGAGGAGACTGCGCCCTGCACAGCGGAGGCGGTCCCCTTCCAGCTCCGACATATCCTCTAATGATGAAAAGGACGACAATTACAGGCAGAGATCAAGAACTCCCCCAAGCGAAACCTTCTCTTATGAAGACAAGCACCATCATAGACGAAAGCACAAGGGCCCATCCAGTAAGGGCCTGGGTAATGTTGCCATGAATAAGGCTTTGGATCAAATCTCTAAATCACCCTTCACGCACAAGATAGAAGGGGCTAGGCTACCTCGGCGGTTCCATCAACCTACGTTTACCATTTATAATGGTTGAACGGACCCCGTAAAGCATGTGAGCCAGTTTAATCAAAGAATGGCCATTCACTCCCAAAACGAAGCTTTGATGTGCAAGGTTTTCCCATCCAGCCTAGGACCCGTAGCGATGAGGTGGTTCAACCGCTTAAAAATGGACTCCATAGATTCCTACAAGCAGCTCACCCAAGCCTTTGACTCTCATTTCATTACGAACAGCAGGGTTCCTCGGCCTCTAAGTTCGTTGTTGTCATTATCCATGCGTAAGGGAGAAACTCTAAAAGCATACTCAGACAGATATTGGGAAATTTACAATAAGATGGACGGCTACTTTGACGACGTCACCATCAGCACTTTCAAAAGCGGTCTCCCAACTAAGCACGGCTTAAGAAAATCCTTGACTGGCAAGCCTGTCACCAGCATTCGTCAACTTATGGACCGGATTGACAAATACAAAAGAGTGGAAGAGGACCAACTGCAAGAGAAAGGGAAGGAAAAGATCATCCCTCAAAAGAGGAATGATTTCAGGTCGGAACGATACAACAATAACCATCCGATGAGAGATTTCGTAGGGCACTCAGGATCAACCAACACGCAGACGGTTAACGCTGTATTCAGAGAACCGGTACACCAAGTTTTAGAGAAAGTCAAGAATGAGCCATTTTTCAAATGGCCGAATAAGATGGCTGGAGACTCCACAAAGTGCAACCTGTATTGTTAGTACCACCAGGACCACGGACATATTACAGAAGACTGTAGGAACCTTTGGAACCATTTGGATCAATTGGTCCGAGAAGGGAAACTGAGGCACCTTTTGCATCCTTCCAGTGGTCATCCAAGCTAGACAAACCAAGAACCTAGGAGAGACATATCTTTAAGACCTCCTATGGGCACGATAAACGTCATCCTTACTGCTCCGGGAAAGGCCAGTTCTTATCCTTCCAGAATAATGTCTGTGGCTCAGCTCTCCATCGAGGACAACAATCGAGAGTCCAAAAAAGCCAGGAAAGGGGCCTCGCTTGTGTTGGGATTCTCGGACGAAGATAAGATCGGAACCATCCAACCCCACGACGACGCTCTAGTAGTTACACTCAGGATCGGGGGGTTTGATGTGAAGAGAGTACTGGTAGATCAGGGTAGTGCTGTGGAAGTAATGTACCCCGACCTATACAAGGGGCTGAATTTAAAATCCGAAGACCTAACGGCGTACGATTCCCCTTTAGTAAGTTTCGAGGGGAAGATCGTTACTCCAAGGGGCCAGATCAAACTGCCCATACAAACCGGTTCAGACATGGTGGAGGTAGATTTCATTGTGGTCGATGCCTATTCACCTTACACAGCTATTGTGGCGCGACCTTGGCTTCATGCCCTAGGGGCTGTCTCTTCTACACTTCACCAGAAGGTGAAATACCCTTCAAAAGGCCGGGTTGAAGAGATTGTGGGAAATCAAACCATGGCCAGACAATGCATGGTGGCTGCCATCTCACGCCAACCCAGTGCTGAGCCCTCGGCCTCTACTAGAAAGGACTTATAGCAATCAGCCGCCCCGGCATTACCTGGTAATGAGCCAGCCGAGGAGGTAAAATGCGAAAATATAGAAAAGGTGATTGTTGACGCTGATCCAGAGAAGTTCTTTCAAGTCGGCTCAAAACTACCTCCCCAAGAGAAAGAAGAACTGATTGGGTTTTTCAGAGAAAATGTGGAAGTGTTTGCGTGGGACGCCTACGTGGCCCCAGGGATTGATCCGAGCTTCATCTGCCACCACCTAAACGTTAACCCATCCGTCATTCCCAAAAACCAACCACCCCGATGCCAGTCAAAAGAGCATGCCAACGCTGTTAGGGATGAAGTAACGAAGCTCAAAAAAGCAGGGGCTATCAAAGAGGTCTTCTACCCTGAGTGGTTAGCTAATACTGTAGTGGTAAAGAAGAAGAGTGGGAAATGGCGAATTTGCGTAGATTTCACAGACTTGAACAAGGCGTGCCCAAAAGACCCGTTTCCAATGCCTTGGATAGACCAATCAATGGATGCAACTGTAGGCCATCCTCGAATGAGCTTCTTTGATGCATTTCAAGGCTATCATCAAATACCACTAGCCCCGGGTGATCAGGAAAAAATGGCATTCGTGACTCCTATTGGGAATTACCACTACAAAGTGATGCCCTTTGGTTTGAAGAACGCAGGGTCTACCTACTAGAGGATGATGACTAGAATGTTTGAGCCGCAGGTGGGCAAGAGTATTGAAGTCTACATAGAGGACATGGTAGTAAAGAGTAAAGTGGTGTCCAAGCATGTGGAAGACCTTAGAGTCATTTTTGACATCTTAAGGAAACACAAACTGCGTCTCAAAGCCTCTAAGTGCTCATTTGGTGTCGGGTCCGGCAAATTTTTGGGCTATATGGTGACTCACAGGGGAATTGAGGTGAGCCCAGATCAGATCAAAGCCATTCATAATCTGCAACCTCCTCGGAACCCCAAAGAGGTCCAAAAACTCACTAGAATGATTACAGCCTTGAATCGGTTTATTTCCCGATCTGTAGGTAGGTGCCGACCCTTTTACCTCCTGATGAACAAATGGAAAGGATTTGAGTGATCCGAGGATTTTGCCTTAGCCTTTCAGCGACTTAAAGAATACCTATCACGACCACCCATCATGTCCAGCCCTGAGACCGACGAGGTTTTGTTCGCCTACATCGCGGTGGCCCCTCACGCTGTAAGCTTGGTATTGATACGAATTGATGGTGGCATACAACAGCCAGTTTACTATGTGAGTAAATCATTACATGAGGCCGAGGTGCGTTATTTACCATTGGAGAAGGCAATTTTGGCAATAGTGCATGCCACGCGAAAACTCCTTCATTACTTCCAAGCGCACACAGTCGTTGTTCTAACTCAGCTTCCACTTAAGTCGGTACTCCGGAGTGTCGATTACATGGGAAGAATTGCCATGTGGAGCACGGTTCTAGAGGCTTTCGATATCAAATACATGCCTCGAACCTCTATCAAGGGCCAGCTCCTCACTGATTTAATAGCCGAATTTGCCGAGCCCCCAATAGAAACAGTAGCAAATGAGGAAAACATGGATGGAAAATTGGTTGGCACAATCTCTGCACAAGGAGCCTCACACTGGAAAGTGTACATTTATGGCGCAGTAAACCAAAGGGGGTCCAGGGTGGGGCTAGTTCTAATATCCTCTAAGAAGATTACCATAGAAAAATCATTGAGACTAGGGTTCTCGGCCATGAACAACGAAGCCAAATATTAGGCTTTATTGTAAGGAATGGCCATGGTGTAGAAAATGGGCAGGAAAGCGATGGAAGTGTTCTCGGACTCCAGATTGGTTGTGGGCCAAATGAAGGGCGAGCTAGAAGCCAGAGATGTGAGAATGCAGGAGTACCTGAGTCAGGTCAGGCGCTTGCAATCGGATTTTGAATTCTTCAACTTGACACACGTCTCTAGGAGTGGAAATACGCATGCGGATTCATTGGCCACTCTTGCCACGTCCTCGGAGCAGGGTTTACCTCAAATCATCCTTGTTGAGGACTTGTACAGGGCAGATGTAGTCAAGAAGGACATGGTTCGAATCCATCAAGTCAGAGTGAGTCCGAGTTGGATGGATCTCATAGTAAGCTTTCTTAAAGTTAATGCACTACCAGAAGAGAAATCAGAAGTCGAGAAAATACGAAGAAAAGCTCCTCAGTTCTGGCTGTCCGAGGATCACAAGTTGTACAAGCGCTCCTATTCTAGGCCGTATCTGCTATGTATACACCCCGAAGTGTCAGAGCTACTACTCGAAGAGTTGCATGAGGGAATTTGCGGGAGTCACACAGGAGGAAGATCACTGACACACAGAGCCATCACTCGAGGATATTGGTGGTCGGGTAAGCAAAAGGAAGCCCAAGAATACGCCAAGAAGTGAGATCAATGCCAGAGGTTTGCTCCAAATACCCACCAACCGAGAGGGGTCCTCAACCCCCTTTCCAGTCCTTGGTCGTTCGCTCAGTGGGGCCTAGATATTGTAGGCCCTTTCCCCAAAGCGTTAGGAAATATGTTAGTCGGCACAAACTATTTCACCAAATGGGTCGAAACTGAGCCCCTGGCCAACATCAGGGACGTGGATGCAAAGAAATTTATATGGAAGAACATCGTTACTCAATTTGGAGTCCCTCATGCCCTTGTCTCGGATAATGGCCTTCAATTTGATAGCAAGGCCTTCAGGAGATACTGTTGCAACCTAGGAATTACAAACCAATATTCCACTCCGGCCTACCCCCAAGGGAATGGGCAAGTTGAGGCTGTTAATAAGGTCATAGTCAATGGGTTGAAAAAGAGATTAGATGATGCGAAGGGAAGATGGGTGGAAGAGCTGCCACACGTCCTATGGACGTATTAGACTACACCACGATGGTCAACAGGAGAGACTCCCTTTTCCATGACTTATAGGGCCAAGGCTGTCCTCCCCCTAGAGACTAGCTTCCTAACGCTAAGAACGGGCACCTTCACTCCAAGCAACAACAACGAACTACTAGGAAGGAGTTTGGATTTAATTGAAGAAAAAAGAGAAAAGGCAATGATTCAACTAGCCTATTACCACCAGAAACTCAAGCAGGGGTATGATACCAATGTAAAACTATGGCCACTAGCACTAGGAGACCTGGTGCTGAGGAAAGTTTTGGGTAATGCCAAGAACCCGTCCTGGGGAAAGCTGGGGCCCAATTGGGAAGGTCCATATCGTATCACTTCAATAGCAGGAATAGGTGCATATCATTTGGAAGACTTAGATGAGAAAGCTGTACCCCGTCCATGGAATGTAAATAACCTAAGAATGTATTATTATTAATAAAAGCAGTTTTGCTTGCACTATGATTTATTGTAATTGCACGTCATGCAGTTCGTATCTATCCATGTGTTAAACAGAACCTAAGTCCTGCATGGCTCCTTGGACCACAAGCTTAGGGGAAATTAATAACTTATGGCATCTATTCAAGTGTTAAATAAATCCTAAATCCTGCATGGCTCCTCGAACCACAAGCTTAGGGGAAATTAGTTAAATAAAACCTAAGTCCTGCATGGCTCCTTGGACCACAGGCTTAGGGGAAATTAATAACTTATAGCATCTATTCAAGTGTTAAACAAAACCAAAGTCCTGCATGGCTCCTCGGACCACAAGTTTAAGGGAAATTAATAACTTATGGCATCTATTCAAGTGTTAAACAGAACCTAAGTCCTGCATGGCTTCTCGGACCACAGGCTTAGGGGAAATTAATGACTTATGGCATCTATTCAAGTGTTAAATAGAACCCAAGTCCTGCATGGCTCCTCGGACCACAGGCTTAGGGGAAATTAATAACTTATGGCATCTATTCAGGTGCTAAACAGGTCAAACGAATCTTAAAATGGGTCAGGTCTTTTGAACCACGTGTGGGGATGAAACTATGCATTCCGTAATCTTAAAATGCATATATGTGAATTTTTAAACAGGACTTAAAGCCTAAACAGACCCAAGGCAAATTTAAACCTATACTTATGTGCAATATTCAGACTGTCTGCCCCTTTTTACTTTTCCGCATGAAATAATTCTATGCATGTCAGTCTTTATTACCTAAGATTCACTTCACAATTTTACCCTTGACACTTAGTCATATCGGCAAACAAAATATTATTGTAAACTCTAATTGAAGGCACAGTTACATCAATTCAGAGCTATGCAATAAATTTCAAATAACATCAGGCAAAAGGACAAAGGATGAAAGGAAGAGCATTCTCATTAAGTAACAAAGATAGTACATTACGCTCAGACGTGATGTCTTTAAAACAAAAACAAAGATACACTTCTACTACAAATGATATTACGAGAAAAACCCTAAGGAGCAGGAGGGTCTTCATTTTGGCCTGGTTAAGAAGGAGGAACATCCTTGGCTTGGGGGTCAACTCCATGATCCTCAGCCTCTGCAGCCTTCTCCTTGGTGGCATCCTTTGATTTGGCAGAGAGTTTTTCCCTTTGCCTTTCTCGCCCTCGGCTCCCTGGCCTTGGTCCGCAACTTGGCTAGACCCCTTTGTAGTTTCAGCTAACAGGATAGCATCTAGGATAGCCGTAGGTTGCTCGGAAGATTCTAGGGCATCGGTAGGGACCTCCCGAATCTCTGAGGGGTAGAAGATGCTTTCAGGCAGCCTCCAAACAGAGTCTACAGGGACACCCGCAACGTTGAGGGCCTTGTCCCATGTAACGCTACAGTAGTCCCTGCATACCTCTGATAGCTCCTCAGCAAGCCTTACTTGCGTCTCCTCCACGCCAAGTTGGTAGGCAGCTCTCTTCTCGGCCTCGGCTGCTTCCTTAGCCAGCCGGGTTTCTTCCTTGGCCTTCTGCAACGCAGCTTTGAGATCTAAGACAGCCTGTTTCTCAGTGGCTAGATTGATCTCAGTCACATGCAACTTCTGGCACTGATCCTCAACTTGCTTCTCCGCGGTTTTCAAGCCAACCTCGGCACTCAGACGAGATGATTGTGCCTCCTTTAGCTTCTCAGTTAGCTCGTATTGCTCCTGCTTGATAGCCCTTAGTGGTTTCTCTATCTCGGCATGAGAGAGGGCTTCAGCATTGGCCCGCGCATCCCGATACCACTCCTCGGCCACAAAAAAATTGTTGAGTAATCTGCCTAAAGATCACAAAAATACATGAGTTAGAACAAAATATGATTCAGTATTTATGTGTGTAAAGGGATAAGTTTCCTTACCATCGCAAGATCCCTCTTTAGGGATAGGAAAGGTTCATTTTGCGAGAAATGCCTGTAAGCGTCCATGTCCCTGGGAAGGAGCATGGGCTGCTCTAGGGCTTCAACAATGTATCCTGCTCGACCCCTCTGGTATTCTTGGATAGAGGCATTCCAAGGAATTGGTGCCCCATCCACCTCGAGCCGAGGACTCCAAGTAGGCTGTGCCACGTGCACTTCAGCTCTATCCTGCTCCTCATGGCTGGCCACAGACTGGGATCTCTTGTCCCGAGGTTCCTGGATCACCTTTTGATGTTTTGTGTCATGCCGAGGACCCACCTCGCCTTCCTCGAGCAACTTGGCTGGCCTCTTCTTCTTCAAGTCAGGGTTAGCATTTAGGCCGAGGTCGGCGGGGACCTGTGGAGGAGCAGGAGGAAGATTAGAGGGAGCTTGAGACTTAATGGATGCCTTCGAGCTTGACTCTTTTCCCCTGGCAGCCATGAGCTCCCTTAGGCTTTTATTGACCTTGTTCAAGGCCATGATATCTTCCTCTTCGTTAGATGAGTTGTTCGGGTAGGCGATCACAAGGAGAAGGGCGCAAATGCCGGAGTTTTTGTCTAACTTACCCTTGGCGTCCGAAAGGTTAATCAAAGGAGCCTTTGGATTGTTTTCTTCAAAATAGAACTTGTCTATCTCCTCCTCTAATGAAAGGCGAGATGAGTCAATCTCCTCTTCAATAAATGCTGCGGCTTTGAGATGGTCTTGTGGAGGTGGTTGTGCAGCTGGTGGAAGGTTTTGTGGAACTAGCAAGGTGGTTAGGCGGAAGATCCCTTCGAGCCAAAAATCCTGGCTTAGAGACATCGATCTGAGCTAACCTTGAACTCCCAGCTCTTATTGATTGGCCAATGTCCTGAAAGACGCGGGACAGAGGCTCGTAACCTAAGATCAGATAAGTGGCTCACAGTTGTCTGTCCTCACTTACAAAGATCTCCAACCTCAGAAGGTAATTAAGGGCCTGAACGTTGGTATGGCTGAGCCGCAGAGCAATGTGGGCTTTATCTGCAAAATAGCCGAGAAGGGAATTATGGTCAAAATCGCTAAAAGGATATTTTCTACCAAAAGAAGATGAAGTGCCAAGCAAAAGGAATAAAGCTAAAAGGTTAAGTCCCCTTCCAAAGGGACTGATCCTAAAGGTACCACACCTAGATCTCCTGCCCGAGTTGGACGATGAAGACCGTCGCTCCATTCCCTTGAGGCAATCAGGTAGTCATCCTTCATACCCGTATTGGACTTGGGGAGACAGGATATCAGCCTAACGTCCTCAGATCGGGATTTAAGGTAGTAACCCGTACTGGCAAGCTACTCGTACATGTGAACCACATCATGCCACGTGAGCCCTAAGCCCATCTGTTCGTTCAGGGCATCTACGAAGCCCAAGACCCTAAATAGGTTGAGGGTGCATTGGTGGGGGGTCAACCTATGGTTAATCAAGTAGTCTCGGGCTATCCTACGCATGGGAAGTGTCATTCCTCCCTCTATGAAAGCGATCATGGGAATGATGAATTGACCCATATCTCTACCGGTCAGTACTCGATCCGGGGGGCAATATTCTAAAACCACCCCTTATGGAATACGATACCTCGCTCTAAAACCCTCCATACCGACAGGGTAATATAAGATGTCCGCCGAACGTCCATTGTCTACCAACACCCTTCTAGTCGTATAATCAGCTATGAGAAAAGTGATGACGATCGCGTCGTCATATGGGTGGTGAACCCTTTTAGCATCCTCGTCGTGAACATAATGGCTTGCTCCTCTGTTACCCTCATCCTTGGGGGTCATCCAGAAAGTTGGACGTTTTGTACTACCTTCAAGTACATCTTCCTCAACTTGGAAGATTGTCCTGCTGAGGTCCCTCCTATAATAACTCTTATTTCTCCAAGTGGGGGTCATAACGACTCTTCTAGCTTTCCCTTCAACTTCTCGTCCTTGTGATCTTGTCCAAGAAAATTTCTCAATTTTCCTTGCCTGATGAGATTCTCTATCTACTGCTTCAAATCAGAACACTCGTTCATGTCATGTCCATGATCTATGTGGAAGCGGCAATACTTGTTCCTATTGCGCTTGTTGGGATCTCCTTTCATTTTTTTTCAGTCACTTCAAGGATGGATCATCCTTTATTTGCATTGATTTGCATAAGCACTTGTTCAAGTGGCATGTTCAAGGGCGTATATTGCTGACTCTGTGCTGAAGAACTTGCCCTCTTGTTGTCTCGATCTTTCTCCTCTCCCATCCGGGCCTTCTTTGGATGAGGACCCTGCTCAAGGTGGCACAGGAGATCTGCTTCCATTCGCTCAGCTCTCTTTCTCTTCTTAGTTATAATTATGTCCTCTACATTCATGAAGTTTTGGGCTGAATGGACAAGTTCATCCATGGTTTGAGGCTCTTGCTCATAAAGTTTACGGATGAATAAATCAGAATTAAATCCATTATGGAAGGCTGCCAATAACAACTTGTCGTCCATCTCATCTATCGTCAGGGCTTCCCTATTGAAACGAGTAATGAAGGATTGCAAGCTTTCATTTTGCCCTTGCTCTATGGTTAACAAGCCGGACGAGGAATGCTTATACCTTTATCCTCCGATAAAATTGTTGACAAACAACTTACTCAATTCTTCGAAAGAACCCACAGTGTTTGAAGGTATCTTGCTGAACCACACTCGTGTGGCCCTTTAAAGGTGGTAGGAAAGGCCCTACACATAATCTCGTCTGGAACCCCTTAAAGGTGCATTGTAATCTTAAAAGTAGCGATATGATCAAAAGGGTCACACGTTCTATCATATGAGTCCAAGGAAGGCATCTTGAACTTAAGAGGTAAGGGATGACTGTTGATGGAAGCCATGAAATGGGAGTCTATTCGATGAACTAAATCATCTACGAGATTCGCCCTTTTCATGTTCTCCTTCATCTTGTCCATAGCCTTCCTCATCTGATCCATTTCCCTCTCCAAGTGTGGCACCCTTCATGAAGCGGTACCCCTTGACTAGTTCTCGAGCTCAGCATTTTCTCCTTCTCTAACTTCTTGACTTTGGGCTTGTCCTTCTGCGTATCTTTCATGGCGTTGCCTCCTTAGACTGATCTCGCTAGTCAACTCTTGGTTATGACGGGTTAACTCCGCCATGGCGGCCACCATGGATTGTATGTGCTGGATGGAAGGCAGTTGCATGATAGGTGTTGACTGACGATCACGATGGGGATTACTAGAAGCATTCCTACTCTTCTAGTGGCCTAGACTAGTGGCCATTGATCTTGTCCGAACCATGCATTCTTTTTGTCGCAGGAAGATAAATTGCAAAACACAAAATTAAACTTTCCCACAGATGGCGCCAACTGATGATGCAAAGAAAATCAGTAGGCTGAATGCTCCAGGCTTCAATGGGCTAATGATTGCTTGAGAGGCCAGAAAAGAAAAAGACAAGATCAAAGGTGACCGAGATGAACCGGCCAAGAACCCTCCGATGCTTAAGTTAGTTTTTTCCTCTAGAATGTTAGAATTCCAATTTTTGGGAGTCATGAGAACTTACTTCCATTAGATGTGGATGAGTGTTTATATAGTGTGCTTTGGAGTGGTTACTTGTCTCGTAACTTCCCCAATATTTGTGGAAGTTAGAAAGTTCAAACTTAACTTCTACAAACCGTTATAGAAGTTGGAATGTTCAATCTTATCTTCTATAACTGTCATTGGAAGTTAAGTATTTAGTAGGAAATTACAGCGATGAATCAGGATCTTGCTCATGTTTCAAAATAGTAACACGTGGTTCGATTCACTAGTCTTTTGTAGGTAAATCTTTCTAGAAATTTCCCAAGTGTTGGGGGTTGTCTAGGTGTTGAGGGTAGTCCAAGCACTTTCCTGATGATTGACCTTCATGCCCATGGACGACCGTCCTACGAGGGATGACCAATCCTGTCTTCTTGACTTGGACGACACTCATGGACGAATTGGAGTTTATTCAATCTTCAGTTCACCATCAAGATTTAATTTAAATTAATCACGTGTGGTCGACTCTACCTAAACACAATGCATGCTGACCGTGCAAACTTGATTATGCGATATCTTTCGATCCAATGGTCCAATTTGGAAACCAAACACACCATTGTGACCATTAGAATCTCGAGATCATTTTTATGATATGCAATGAACAAATCAATGCATGTAATGCCAGAACAAATTGATGCATGTAATGCAATCATGATTTTTGGGGTACATGAATGATCATTCAAGTCATTCTCCTTAATTAAATCATGGGTGCAAAATTAAGTGTCTACACCACCAAAGACCCTAATCAAAGGAAGCTAAGCCCCAATTGGGAAGGTCCGTACAAAGTCATCTGTTACTCAAGAAGAGGAAGTTACTATTTGGAAGACCTTGAAGGTAAACATTTACCTTGTCATTGGCATGCAGAGCATATTAAGAAGAACTACCATTAAAAGTACTACCTACGCTAATAAATTCCAACACTTGGAATACCTCGTCCTACTCACTGACAGATAAGCAAAACTTAATTTTGTTTGCAAAGCATTTTACATTTCTAGTATTCTCTGTCAAGTTGTCTTTTCTTTTACATTGTTAAGTTTACCTTTGTAATACTTTTGTAATCAAGGGTGAATAAAGCAAATAAGGCATCATTAAGCCATATCTTTCCAAAGATCAAGTCCTTAACATGAGTACCTAGCAACTAAGCACAAGCCATGCAGAGCCAGCATATCGGCAAAGTTTAAGTTATCAAATGCATGATTAAAACTCCGTCTACTAACAAAGAGTTTAAATCATTAAAAGCATTTTAAAAAAACTCCGTCTTCTCACGATGAGTTTAAATCATCAAAAGCATGGTAAAAACTCTGTCTACTAATGACGAGTTTAAATCATCAAAAGCATGGTGAAAACTCTGTCTACTATCGATGAGTTTAAATCATCAAAAGTATGGTAGAAAACTCTGTTTACTAGCGATGAATTTAAATCATTAAAAGCATGGTAGAAAACTCCGTCTACTAACGAAGAGTTTAAATCATTAAAAGCATGGTAAAAAACTCTATCTACTAATGACGAGTTTAAATCATCAAAATCATGACAAAAACTCCGTCTACTAATGACGAGTTTAAATCATCAAAGTTCATGGTTAAAATAAATAAATAAATAAATAAAACTGTCCACCAAAGATGAGTTCAAATCATCAAACTCACGATAAAAAAATAAAAAATTAAAAAATTAAAAAAAATTTAAAAAAAAAAAAAAAAAAAAAAACCCATCTAACTGATAGGGAGTTCAAATTGTAAAGTCCATGATGAAAAATCCGTCTTTGAAATGATGAGGCTTGGTGGAGAAGTTTGTTTAAAAGACAAATTTTGAATCAAACAAGCTCAAGACACAAAATGACCCAAAGCAGATCATTAGAATCTTCTGGAAGCGAGATTTAATCACATGAGAAATCACTGATAAACGAAAAGCTTAGCCAGAATAAGGGAAAATGCGCAATAAATAAAATAATAAATAAATAAATAAAATTCAAGTATAAACATTAAAACAAAGAGGTAATTTTTGTTCTTGAACAAAGGTAAAAGCCTTAAAACAAGGAGGCAGCCATTGTTCTGAAAAAAGAAATAAAAAGTAGATTATACTAAATTGAGGGAGCCACAATCTTGTCCCCTTGGCCCAAATCAGTTCCTTCAGCAATGATAACGTCTTCCCCACCACCACCACTAGCTGTCACTTCCTCTTGTTCCTTAGCCTCATCAGCCAGAATTTCAATGTTGATAGTTTCAAAGTTGAGGTTAGAGAAATCCACGACTAGACTATGGTGCTTCATCGTCCACCTACGCAGAAGCTTAAAGCCTTTGAAGTATTGGATGAACTGGAGGTTGGAAAAATGCTCAAATTTCATAAACTGTTGGATGACCTTTTCCCGCTCAGCATCGATCTTAAGAAGAGCTACCTTTCCTCATCCTTCTGAATGATGAGCATCTTCTCCACTCTCAGGGCTTTGCTGAGTTCCTTAACCTTCTCCCTTGCTTTGTTCGCCTCGTCCATTGCCTCGTTAAGGTCCTTCCTTATCTTGGAACTTTCTGCCTCAACAGACTCCAGTTTGAACTTTAAACCTGCACCATCTTATGTTTATGACAACTAACCAACTTATGAGAAGGAATGGATAACAAACTTCTAAGCTCATTGTCAATAACCACATTAGGAGCTCATCCAAGGGCTATAGCTGGATCATCCCAAAAACTCTTCCCAACCTTGCCCTTTCCCTTCGAGCAAGTGGTGGGAGGAGTAGAAGCCGTAACTTCAGGAGACAGAGTCGAAGAAGATGGGATAATTTGGACAGATAGGGAAACCATGGCATCACCCTTCTCGTCGTGAAGCTTTCTCCTCTTCAGATCCGTGGCAAGCTGAGACAAGGTTTCATTCTTCATTCCTCTAATGTGAGCATACTTCTCCATACTATACCTAGTGGCCATTTCCGCTAGCAAAGAGAGCGAGATGAGTAATCATACAAAGTGACAAAAAGAATTTCAGAAATGAACTTACTTTTTTCCTCTCGACGAATCTTTTCTAACATGTACTCAGAAGGCTCAGGTCCAAGACAGCAATCAAACAAGTGACGAGGATCAACCATATCATCAAAATCCTCAATTTCTCGGGCAAAAGCAAGGGTAGCTTGGACTCGCTCACGGTGTTGACTCTCCAATTCAGGATGATCAAAAGCTGCAAGATCACGAAAGAAGCAATGTTATATATGTAAGAGTTAAATGAAGAAGTCAAGAAAAATGATAAAAAAAAAAAAAAAAAAAAATACTCACCCAATGTTGGGACTTCCATTTTCGCAATAACCTTGGGACTTCACCCTAGAGGTCGTCAAACATGGTTTCCCATCAGTTCCAGAGATGAAAAATATTGTGATTTCCAATCACAAAAAGAAGGAGGAAACCTAGAGATGACCCTAGATTTTCTATCCCAAGGCAAAAGCTCAAAATACCCATAATGGGTAGAAGGTATCAATGATATAAATACAGAAATTCATTCAAAGTTATCATGTCCCCCTCATAGGTGGACATCCAAATCAACATACAACTTATGATCGTCCTCTAGGCATTAAGGACGAGCTGGCTAGGGACAATTTGGAAATTCGAAAGAAGTTGCATAATAAATGGATGGATGGGAAAACGAAGACCACATAGAAAAGCAACTTCGTAGAAACACACTTCGCCATGAGCAAAACTACAAGCCTTCTCGCTAGAACAGAGCAAGCAAACAGTGGTTCCTTTGGGGAATTGAAATATTTTTCTAAAACCTTTCAATTTCTTTGCCTTTAAAGAACAAAGTTCAGAAAGGGCATGCAAGGGAGTTGAAGAAGAATACAAAGGAAATTTTGACGTAGCTTTATCAACCTCCATACAGAGAGATTCAGCATTTGATGATAGCCCTATCTCTAGCTCACTCGACCTAACATCATCTCGCCTATATTCTATAGAAGTCATTTCTAGGTGGTGTTTAATCAAGGAATGGCAGATTAAAGGATAAAGGGCGAGTAAAATGGGTTTGAAAGCAGTAAAACGAGACACAAAAAGACTTGCTTGGGGATGTCAACCAAAAGCATACTCAAGATAGACTCTTAATCTAGCAAAGAAAACGGAAATAGAGGGGCACTCCTGTCTAAAGAAATCAAAATCAACCATCAAGAAAGCATGAAGAAGAAGAACCTTACCAATAAGAGAAAGGGTTTGAAATGTGAAATCCTTCGAAGCTTTAGGCACAAAGAAAATAAGACAAAAGGAGCAAAACGGTTTTTCCTAAAAAAGGGAAAAATGAAGTTAAGGCGCGCCAAAACCTAGAAAATCTCGCACATACCACAAATAAAACAGGGACACATGTTTGTCATCTGACAAAGAGGTCATATCACATCAACTACAACAGAAGATTTTCGGGAAGCAAAAAGATGCAAACCGTCGCAACTAATCATATTCCTATTCTTGTCCCAACACTGGATGACAAAGGAATAGGGGGGCAACTAACGGAGCCA
Source organism: Quercus robur (assembly GCF_932294415.1). NCBI lineage: Eukaryota > Viridiplantae > Streptophyta > Magnoliopsida > Fagales > Fagaceae > Quercus > Quercus robur. The sequence goes on from NC_065542.1 coordinate 41,627,639, forward strand.
TGAATAAATAGTAGTCCATTAAGATGGACGACTGTAAAGCACATTATGCCCGTCATTAAGACAAACAATCACAACACATTAAAAGCAAAAATAACTCTAGTGACCCAGTTTGCATCATTAAGACAAACAATCACAACACATTAAAAGCAAAAATAACTCTAGTGACCCAGTTTGCAATGAGCAACGGTAGAAAGACTGTTACAAAAGACTTAATGAGCCACCTAGGCATTACAAACCTCCACTTAAAGAGAGGCTGCATTGCCATCAATGTTGTAATACCCTTCAGGTGCAACGGACAAGAGCATTAACCCAAGGCATTGGCTATATAAAGCCAGCTAACTTAAGTAAGTACTCTCATAAGACATTTTCAGATATCATAGCACTTACTTGAGATTCTTAAGCTGAGAAAGAGATTGCCTAACTTAAGCATCGGAGGGCCTTTGGCTAGCACAATCCCGATGTCTTTCACTCTTACTCTTCTTTGTTTTCAACAGGCAAACAAGCTTGTCCATCAACATAGACGAGGAACATACTGACGAGGCAACTTTGTGCTTCATCAATGTCGATGGTCATGAGTGAAGTGCTTGGTTTTCATTAATCTATTATTGCTAGTTAATGTTGATGGAATTTTATATGTTTAGATGAATAAGATTTCCTCATCCAGTAGGCAAAAAGAAAATTTTCCTTGTATAACATCCAAACAATAAAACTAATATTTGACATGATTTTAATTTAGATTTTCATGCAAATGTCAATTTCTCCAAACACAACATAACTAAAGCTTTCAAGATTGCAAAAAATAAGTTAAGAAGAAGATGTAATCAATTATATTAAAATAAAAAAATAAAATCAACATTAGTTCTGATTGGATTCAGATCTTCTAGATTTCCTAGAGTGCTCTGCCAAGTAAATTTCTTTAAATCCTCACATCTCATTTAAAATTAATGGTTTAAGATGCTGTCACATCATCAATCCACTAACTTACTCTTTTAAAAACACAAAAAAAGGGATAAGCTTAGGAAGCTGCCGTGATCTTTAACGTTAGCAAACAGATCTAACCCTTTTTTTTCTTTTTTCTTTTTTGGATGGAACAAATCTCAAACTTGGTAAATTCATCAACCCACCAATTACTCCCGCCATTTTTCCCATCTAAATCCAAAAGACACTTCTAGGCAAAACAGTTCAAGAAGAAAACCGGACTTTCTTTTACAACTCTCCTACATCCTTGAAATTTTCAATACTTTCAATTACAAATGATGGATCCATCCAGCTCAATCCCTTCAAATCGTCCATGGATGACCATTGAAAGCTCAATGGAGGCCAAGTATATATATCAACTCTCTCTCTCTCTCTCTCTCTCTCTCTCTCTCTCTCTCTCTCTCTCTCTCTCTCTCGCCTTTGTTCTCTGTCTATTGTCTACTGACTAATAGTTTCTTCCTTTCTTCTTCTTCTTCTTCTTTTTTTTTTTTTTTTTTTGTTGTTTCTTTATTTCATAACTATGCTTGATATTAGATTTTTGGTTTTTTGCAATTTCACTACTGCAAAATTGTTTAATGATTGCTCAAGAAAGGCTGTGTTTTTTTGGGGTTATCCTTTACCTACAAGGTGTTTGATAATTGTTCAAGATAAGAAACAGAGCAGACAAAGAAGATAATTGTACTAGTTTGTTACCCTTAGTATAATCTTAGACAAAGAGCAAGGCCACTATAATCAGAGAGAAGAAAAGAATGATTCTTATATCATGACTGTTTCATGAATGACCTGTACTTATTTAGTTTGTGGTTTGCATCTTGCTTATGCAGTAATAATCTTTTTTCTTGTAAAATTGGTAGGGCACTTGTAGTGGGTATGTGATATCCATAGTTGGACCAGTGCCACAGGGCAGTCAATGGAATTCTTTACAAGTTTTGGCAATTGGGACTCCTTTAAGTATTGTTGATTTTTAAAATTCTTAGTCTTTACTTTGTGTTTGCCCCACTATGTTTATAATTAAAAGGCCAATGCTGGGTTACTAATTCTTATTACCCTTTATTTTCACTCAAATTATATATTAGAAAATCCTAAGTTAATTGATGATTCAATTGAATATTAATAAGTTAATCCATTATGCCTCTAACCACTTGGAATCAATTGAATATCAATTAGCATGCATCTACTTTGAATCACTCAATTGTAGTCAATATTAATATAATGTATATAATATTATTAGATTCAAGATAATTGTACTGGATCGAAAAAATATGATAGGGTTCACTACATAAAATGATATATATGTACTAGTGTAATCAATTTGCTTTGTGTTTTTGCTAATTTTTCTAATGATTTGCAAGCTGTAAGATTTGGAAATCTACTTTGGTGCTTTTCTTTTCATGTTATTGGGTTTTGCTATTGCGATGATTGTTTCAAACTTGTCTATTTAGGTTGAGTATATTAGTAATGGGACCTTGGTATATTAGTAATATTTGGAATATTAAGTTTCTTTTTTTTTTTTGTATTTTTATAGGATGATGGACAATTCTTGTCAAAACAAGGATACCATGAATGATTGTACCCCGGAGGTTGGTATGGAGTTTGATACGTTAGAGGCAACTTGGATGTTTTGGAAAAATTATGGAAAACAAATGGAGTTTAGTGTTCGAAAGCATTATGCAAATAAAAGTAAGATAGATGGAGATATAACATCGAGAAGATTTTTGTGTTCTAAAGAGGGTACTCGTAAGCCTGATAAATGAGATCATCTGACCAATCAACCTCAACAAGAAACAAGGACTAATTGTCTAATACGATTGGGTGTTTCATTAGTTTGTGGGACTGGAAAGTACAAGGTGTACAATTTTGTATCTGAGCACAACCATGTTCTTCATCTTGCAGCAACTACTTTCATGATGCGATCAGAACGAAAGATGTCTGATGTCCAAGCTTTTGCTATTGATTTAGCTTATGCTTTTGGAATTAAGCCTAAGGAGATACATAAGTTAATGAGTAGAGAGGCTGGTGGAAGGGCTACTTTTGGCTACACTAGAATTGATCAAAAAAACTATCTTTGAATTAGACGACAACAAAGCTTGATATATGGTGAAGCCGGTAGTTTATTAAGGTATTTTCAACAATAATTGGTTCAAAATCCATCATTCCATTAAGTTGTACAGTTGGATATTGAGGAGCAAAAAATTAATATATTTTGGCCTGATGCTAAAATGATAATTGAGTATGCCCATTTTGGTGATGTTTTTAGTTTTGACACTACATTTGGCACAAACAAAGAATTTATGCATTTAGCTATGTTAATTGGTTTCAATCACCACAAAGAGATGGTGATTTTTGGGGCTGCACTTTTATACGATGAGACAGCTGAATCATTCAAATGCCAATGTTACATTTTTCTTTTGTTAAGATTGTCCCTATTGTAAAAGAGAAGAGGGAATAGGCCATTGTTAATGCTGCCACTGTTACATTTTTCTTTTATTAAGATTGTCTCTGTTGTAAAAGAGAGGACGGGAAAGACCATTGTTAATGTTGCCAGTGTTACATTTTTCTTTTGTTAAGATTGTCCCTGTAACAGAATAGGGGATAGGCCTTTGATATGTAGCATTTTCTCTTCTTTAAAACAATTGTATCTTGTGCAAAGTTGAAACTTCTAGATTTTAAATCAATATTATTGGCAATTTAAATGTTTTTAGCAATAAATTACATTATATTACATGTATAGTATACAAGCATATATGAAATAACAAAGTAAGATAAGAGCGATAAAACTGATATTATTGCCAATAACTATTCATTACATATCCATAACTATTGAAACACTGGTAATACATGAAGCATTTTGGCCACTATTGATACATATTCTTCTTAAATATTGTGATCTTTGCTAGTATCTTTTTTCCAAAGAACTAAATCCTAAAAGCCACTGTGGATGCTACTCACTAATAGCCACCCGCATAATTAGTGTGCAATCATAGATCATCAACATCCAAGCTTTCAAGTGAACCTGAAATTAGAAGCTGGAAAAAAAAGTGTCTAAGTGGGACGTAAAGATCAATATGATACATTAAATTTCTAAAAGAAAGGGAAAAAATTGTCACGTTGCAAGTTGCAACATCATGCACTTGACAAAAATTGAGATTATAAACAAACCGGACTTGTTCTGAACTCTTTTTTAGGGGCAAAAGACTCAAAATATCATTTAAGTGAAAATAAAGGGTAATAAGAATTAGTAATCAGGCATTTGTTTCAATTATAAACATAATGGGGCAAACACAAAAGTAAAGACTAAGAATCATTCTTTTCTTCTCTCTGATTATAGTGGCCTCGCTCTTTGTCTAAGATTATACTAAGTACTTGTTTGGATACTGAGTCTGCATTTAGCGTTTGCATTTCACCTTTTTTTTTTTTTTTTTAGAAGAGCAGATTATGCTTTTCCAGTGGATCTCATGCACTGTTCACAGGACCGACAAGTACTTTATTCAACAACTTTTTCATTAAAAATGGGTCTCACAGCACTATTCACACATTTAAAAATTATTTTGCTATAATGTTTTCAGTTTTTAGCGATATCTAAAAGGACCCTAAAGGAGTAAAGGTAACAAACCAGTACAATTATCTTCTTTGTCTCCCCTGTTTCTTATCTTGAACAAGTACCCAAGCGTAAAAGGAATAACATCTGATCTGTTCCCATAATAGAATTGCCTCACAAGCATCATATTTGTACTCCAAAGGTTCATATATTTTAAACTGCTCATTATACTGCAATTATTAAAGCTAAAACTATCAACACTCTGTAGCTTATAAAAAAAAAATACATCATAGAGACTGAGAGCAGGGGAGAGTAGAAGAAACACACCCAGGTGCTATTAGTGCCTTCAGGGAACTTAAGAATCAATTTGCAATGGTCTATTATATGTGTAGTGAGTCCAAGCCCCTTGTTTTCCTACACCCAATTTCAAGCTGAGTACAAAACTGGCCTACTAGCAAATACAATAAATAATCATACAAGAAGAATTAAAATATCACATAGAAGAAACTAATGAGAAAAGTACAACAACAAACCCTTTGTCCCAAATTTTTTGGGGTTGGCTATGGATCCTCAACAAAGTCATTAATATTTATTCTTTTCCTTCATTCTACTCATCTAAAGTCATACTCATTGTCACTTCCTTGATTGACATGTCTTTTATTATTTCTGCTAATGTTATTTTTGCTCTTCCTTTACCTTATTCTTTTTTTTATTCCTTCAACTTGGATCAACTCATCCTTTCTTATCATACCAGTGCATTAATCGCTCTACTCTAAACAAAACTAATTGTATTGGTTTGATAATTGTTCAAGATAAGAAACTAGTACAATTATCTTCAACTTGAATCATTCTTTTCTTCTCTCTGATTATAGTGGTCTTTCTTTGTCTAAGATTATACTAAAGGTAACAAACTAATACAAAACTATCTTCTTTGTCTGCTCTGTTTCTTATCTTGAACAATTATCAAACACCTTGTAGGCATAGGGTAGCCCCAAAAAAACACAGCCTTTCTTGAGCAATCATTAAACAGTTTTGCAATAATGAAATTGCAAAAGAACAAAACTCTAATATCAAGCATAGGTATGAAAAAAAAGAAAAAAAAAAAGAAAAAAGGAAGAAGCTAGTAGTTAATAGACAATAGACAGAGAAAAAAGGCTAGAGAGAGAGTAAGATAGCTGATATACCTGGCCTCCATTGAGCTTTCAATGGTCATCCTTGGACAATTTGAAGGGATTGAGCTAGATGGATCCATCATTTGTAATTGAAAGTATTGAAAATTTCAAGGATGTAGGAGAGTTGTAAAAGAAAGTTTGGTTTTCTTCTTGAACTGTTTTGCCCAAGAGTGTCTTTTGGATTCAGATGGGAAAAATGGCGGGAGTAATTTATGGGTTGATGAATTTCTCAAGTTTGAGATTTGTTCCATCCAAAAAAAAAAGGTAAGATCCGTTTGCTAACGTTAAGGATCACGGCTACTTCCTAAACTTATCCCCTTTTTTGTGTTTTTAAAAGAGTTAGTTAGTGGATTGATGATGTGGCAGCATCTTAAAGAATTAATTTTAAATGAGAGGTGAGGATTTAAAGAAATTTACTTGATAAAGTACCGTAGGAACTCTAGAAGATCTGAATCCATTCTAATTGTACTTTATACCAATGACAGATGCAATGATAGGCTAGGGCTATTCCCACCGACTACCTGGCACTTTTTACCTAAACCTATCATATTTTCTCTACAACTCACAGTTTATTACATGATTCTAGACAATTTTGATAACTCTAGTTTTTTAATATATTATGTTGAGAAGGAGTAATGCTATAGATACAAATTTTTTTACAAACTGATGATGTGATGAGTAATTATTGATAAATGAAAATGTAATATTAATGGTGAGTCTAGATGAAAATTAATAAGAAATTGGTCACATCAACAGTTTGTAAAAATATTGTAAAATAGTCAATGGCATTACTTGTTGAGAAGTGTTAAATCCACAACATTTTCACAACACTTTTTACAACAAATTCTAGATTGTAAGTTGTTACTAGTTATAATTTTAACTCATTACTAAAATTAACTTTTTTCTCACAAGTAATAGCCAATAAAAATCTATTATTTAAGATTTATTGTGAAAGTATTGTAAATATATTGCAAGAATAACATTTCTCATATTACATTACCTCTGAGTCATAGTCGACGGTATTATCTGTTTCTCTGCAGGTTGCACGGATTTAACATTTCCCTAAAGATAAGGTAGATTTTGTCAAAATAAGGTAGATAACATTCAGAAATCTTGCATGGAACTGAAGACCAACTGACCAAGTACAGCTAGACTATGTGCCTGTACCCAAAATTAAAGTAAAGATGAATATAATATAAGAGAGATATTTATATTTGATTTGTTGGTAAAAGTCAGCAAGCTATAAATGGTAATTCTAATGCGAAAAATCCAATGGAATATACTAGTGATGATTTTAGTCAATCGGCCTGAAAATGGGGGTGACAGGTTGGTGAGAAAGAGAACTTTGGGAATATGCCGGCCACATATTCTGGTCTTAATTAAGAAAAATTCAATGCATATAAGTTCTCAATCCCATACATGGCTTTGTACCATCACTTATAATTTTCTTTCTCTCTCTTTCTCTTTCTCTCTCAACAATCTCGAGCCAAGAAAATTTTCAGGTGAGTTTATCAAACTTCTCTATGAATATAATATTATGCCTTCTTTGAGGCTGTTTTTCACGTTCGTATTAACTTTTTGTCTATTGAATATGCCCAGGTCAATTGAAGCTGTTTGTCTCTCGAATTAGGTGTCACTATCTGCTCTATATTTCATTATTTTGTACAGAAATGTTTCTACTTTTTGAGATGTAAATGGTTAGGGTTTTTAAACCAAACCCAATACGTCATTGTCGATGATATACATATACAATATTCCAGTTTAATATTTATGTATATTCTAATCCATCATTCAAAAGCCACAATAATATATTATTTTAAAGTTGTTGCTTTCGTAAATAGGATCAATAATAAACCAAATGCATGTTTTATTTCTATGATCCCTTCCCTAGCCTCTGTAATTTGCTATCTTTACATTTTTCAAATGAACCCTATTGGGATCTATCCTGTGTGAAAAAGCCGCTATATGCAGCTATTACATTTATAGCATTAGCATCAAGAAATGCTACTCTATTCTATTTTATCATCTCAAAAAGCTACTTTACCAATTATACCATCCCATTTTACAATACTTCCAACATCCCAAACTTTTATTTTTCTATTCTACCCATTAAAATAATATATCTACACAATAAAATAATATTTTCCCCAATCACCATCATTTATTCTTTCTTTCTTCCAATCACCATCACAATAAAATATTAGTTTTTTTTTTAGAATTGTGCTACAATGTAATTCTAAAGATAGAATTGCACTGTAGCACTATTACAAAAAAAATTGCAATACTTAGCAATAACATTTCCTAATGCAATACATTTTGGGGCTTGAAATGCCAAATATCCCTTACATTTGGCATTAGCATTCCCCAATGCTAATGCTCTAAGATACCACCCAATTTCTTCATACATAATTGCCAATTATGTGATTTTATGAAAATTCAACTCTTTTGCCAAAGATTTATTATTGTCACTATTTTATGTGAACTTTTGCACATAAAATTATAAGGAAAGTAATGAAATTCGATTTTCAAAAAACAGAACACATCTTTTAATTCCTTTTTTAGATGTTGAAACGTATGAGGAAAATGAGAGAGTATTTGTAGATGGAAGTTTGTATTCTAAAAGAATTTCTGGACCTTTTAATCCTCATATATTTTAAGATCAAAAGAGAGTTTTAAGTTCCTTACACTACGCTTTGAACGGTTATCCAATATTTATTTTACTTCTTCATATCTAAGTACTTATTTGATAAAAGTTACGTTATGAATTGGATGCACAGTACATAATATATATATATATATATATATATATATATATATATATTACTTTTTGTCTGTCATAAAAACAATGTGGTATATTTGGCATGCATAAATTTATGTGTGTCACATTTCTTATGAAAGATCCAATGATTCTTGTTCAAAAATTGGTTGTGTCTAAACTTGTAGTGCAATTCGCGCAGGGATTGTGTGAGAGAGAAAGAGCAAAGACAAGAAAGACAGCAAGTTAGCTAGCTAGCTATGGCAAGGGAACAGTTGAAGGTGCTGGATGCACTCGATGTTGCCAAAACTCAATGGTACCATTTCACTGCAATTATCATTGCTGGAATGGGGTTCTTCACAGACGCATATGATCTATTCTGTATATCCGTTTGCACCAAATTGCTTGGGCGCTTATACTACCATCATGAAGGTGCAGCTAAGCCTGGCACATTGCCTCCCAATGTAGCAGCAGCTGTTAATGGTGTAGCACTTTGTGGAACTCTGGCAGGGCAGCTCTTTTTTGGATGGCTTGGTGACAAGTTGGGCAGAAAGAAAGTCTATGGTATCACTCTGTTGCTCATGATCATTTGCTCCATTGGTTCAGGGCTTTCCATTGGCCATGATGCAAAAGCTGTGATGGCCACGCTTTGCTTCTTTCGGTTCTGGCTTGGATTTGGCATAGGTGGCGACTACCCACTTTCTGCTACCATCATGTCTGAATATGCTAATAAGAAGACTCGTGGAGCCTTCATTGCTGCAGTGTTCGCCATGCAAGGCTTTGGAATTTTAACTGGTGGTATATTTGCTATTATTATATCTTCCATATTCCAGAGCAGGTTCGATGCTCCTGCTTACGAAGTTGATGCACTTGGCTCAACTGTTCCCCAAGCAGATTATGTTTGGAGGATTATTGTAATGTTTGGAGCACTTCCAGCTGCACTGACTTACTACTGGAGGTTGAAGATGCCTGAAACTGCTCGTTACACGGCACTTGTTGCCAAGAATGCAAAGCAGGCTGCAAATGATATGTCAAAGGTTCTGCAGGTAGACATTGAATCAGAACCACAGAAGGTCGTTGAAAGACCAGCCAATACCTTTGGTTTGTTCTCCAAGGAGTTTCTTCGACGACATGGACTTCACTTGCTTGGTACAACAAGCACATGGTTCTTGCTTGACATTGCATTTTACAGCCAAAACCTGTTCCAAAAGGATATTTTCACTGCAATTGGATGGATTCCTCCTGCAAAGACCATGAATGCCATCGAGGAGGTTTTTAGAATTGCAAGGGCACAAACACTGATTGCTCTTTGCAGTACTGTCCCAGGCTACTGGTTTACAGTGGCTTTCATTGACAGGATGGGAAGGTTTGCTATCCAACTGATGGGTTTCTTCTTCATGACAGTGTTTATGTTCGCCCTGGCTTTTCCATACAACCACTGGACTCATAAGGATAACCGCATTGGATTTGTGGTGCTCTATTCATTGACTTTCTTCTTTGCAAATTTCGGGCCTAATGCAACCACATTTGTTGTGCCAGCTGAAATTTTCCCAGCTAGGCTTAGGTCTACTTGCCACGGCATATCAGCAGCAGCTGGGAAGCTTGGGGCTATTGTTGGTGCATTTGGGTTTTTGTATTTGGCTCAAAACAAGGATAAGGCCAAGGCTGATGCCGGGTACCCTGCAGGCATTGGGGTGAAGAATGCGCTCATTGTGTTGGGAGTGGTCAACTTCTTGGGTATGCTGTTCACTTTTCTTGTGCCTGAATCAAATGGTAGATCATTGGAGGAGATGTCCCGTGAAAACGAGGATGAAACTATGGATTAAAGACTGCTACTACCTGTGCACCATAACTTTTCCTTATCAGTTATTTTTGTATGTCTTGAGCACGATGTTGTAGCTATTTGTTTAAGTTTCTCTCAATAAGCCCCTATTTTTGTCTTTCTTTTTAAATGTTGTGATGCCCCACTAAAAGATTGTGTTATTAGCCATTAGATTGTAATATTTGTTCACTTTCCCCTTCCTGTTTTAACCGCCTTCTTGTTCTTCTTGCCATTGTTTATATGACTTATGTTGCATTCCACAGTTATATTGCTTTCTTCTTCTTCTTTTTATGGAAAGAGGTACATTGCTTTTTGGAAGCTTGAAATCATAAAATATTTTCCTAATTTTTTTTTATCCAAGTAGTAGCAATGAAAGAGGTACAACACAAGCAGTCTTCAACCTTTGGTCCTATCAGTACTTTTGAGCAACCCTTCCAAGCAAGAATATGCAACCAATATTCTCTGTTTTTTTCTTTGATCACTAGGCTACACAATGGAGCTAGTCTTTCCCCTTTTCAGACCCCATCCGTCCATCCATCCATTCGAACATAGAAGGCAGGGAAAAATGCCTACATCCCCATCACTGGTGAGTTTCATGAAACTAAGTTCATTACCGGGAAATAAGCATCAAGTTTTGAAATTGCTTGTAGATCAAAATCCAAGAGCCACATATATTATACTTCTATGGCAAAAAGTTGGCTACAACATTGTTGGTCACTATGAGTAGCAAAAAGTAAATGTTGGTCGCTAATAAAAATATCATCTGCCTGGGGAAGAACTAATTAACCAATCTGCTATATTAAATGGCAACAGGCTTGTTCGAGAAATTTTGAACATATTCTGGCAAAATAGTCTTGCCTTGCAAGAGGTTGCAGGCTTCGTTTTCGAGGCTAACCTTTCTGCATATGTAGTAGATGACAGAGTCACAGAAAGGTCTTGACAATCCACCAGTTGCAAGGCATTACAAAGCTATATTCTAATTGAACTGACTCGGTATGTTTGTCTATATGGTGGTGCATCTACCACAAGCTTTGGAGGAAATCTTTAAACATTTCCTGGTGATATTTGGTTGAAAAAGCACATTCCTCTACGAGTTACGTCTGCACCACATCATGAGTGGTGTTGGCTCCACCCATAGTCAAGTCAAAATCAACCATACAACACAATTGTTTTTATTAATAAGTAAATTACATTATCCTCTTATCAAAATGAAACTCTGGAGAATTATAAATGCAATATATTAGTCCATGACCTCTCAAACTATTATTAAACAAACAAAATTATTAAAAAAATAAAATAAAATAAATCTTACCCCAAACTTTAAACAAAATGACACCCCCCTCTTATGAGGTTTGCATGGCACTCCCTCCCACCCCAGCTATATATAAATTAATAGGAATCTTTTTAAAAAGTAAAATATTCTATAAGTAAAGACTTGTTGGATTTATATAAACTCCAAGGGAGAGAAGTGTCACTTCACAAAGTGAAATATTTAGGAGAGTCATTCTATAAAACGTCAAAAGAAGTTTGTATAGTTTAAACCTTCATCACCCCCCCCCCCCCCCCACCCCCCACCCCCACTTTTTTTCCCCCTTAAATCTCCCAAACGCTTGATAATTAGTGTTTTTACTTTGCTCTTTATCAGATAACTTTAGTTTTTATTTTTATTTTTTATTCTTTTGATAACACAATAGTTGGAAGAAGAGAAATATAAACCTTGAATATCTTTGTTGAAAATACTATGCTACGCGGTATCAGTTGATCAAGTCTTCCACGCATTTTATTCGATAACTTAAAGCTATCTGTTTTTTCTTGTGCCTCCTTGGCATAGATTTCAGAGACTATAGGGAACACCGTTCAGAACTTCTGATGGCACGCACACTGGAAGATTTCGATTTATTTAAGAAAAATTGGTCAGATGATCTAAGGCACAAAATATTCTGGTTTGCTAGGAAGACTGCCATGCATGCAAGCAAAGTTTGGGGCTATGGACCATGGTGGGTGTATTTGTTTTCTTGTATTTCTACGAACCAAAATAAGACCAATGTCTTTCTCGAAAACAATAAAAATAAGGCCAATGTTGGACTAGAATTTTTCTGTGTTGGGTGAAATCAATTTCTCAATTATGTTGTTTACATGGTGCCTGAATCAAAGTGAAAATATCCTTCGGAGATGTCAGGTGAAAACAAATAAACAATAATTGAAATAGAGTTAAGTAACAGCACTTGGCAGTATCAAATGCATCCCCTGAAACCAAATTTATAAGATGATATACAACAAGAGTTTGTAAATATCCTTTTACAGGACAATCCTTTAAAGATGAAATCAATATAATGACTTACATTTAGAGTTTCTAGATACCCTTTAACAAAGCCATCTTCACCTGAGAAGCAGTAATCAATAAGGAAATTGACACTCTCAGTTTCCAGAAAATATTAGCCTAAACCTTGAGCCTCCCAGATGTTAGTTTATTCACGGATCATGCAATACTATCTTGTTTCTAAAATGGGTTCTGCACAGGGATAACTAATTCATAAGTTGGCATAGTGATATCAGATCTTTTCCCCACTGAACAAAACTCAATAACTGCAGAGATTATTCAGTGTGCTCGGTCTTTGATCACTTCAAGATCCATCTCTGTGGGGTCAGTAGCCTGAATCTCATAGTGGACACCATCCAGCTCCCGTCTAAACCTGTCTCTAGATGTAGCATAGAGCATCTTGGCACGGATTCGAGAGGATGATGGAGCCCTGATACCAATGTCGTGCAATGAATAAATTAAGAATGAAATTCTGATGGCAAAATTACTGAAATCAATAACAATACTGATTTGTTTGGATAGGAGTTTCAATAGAAGGATTGGATTGTAAACTATAGTTTAAATGACTTGAACAGGGTATGAAATGACATTTTTTTTTTCTTATTGATGAACTTTATGGAATGATTTGGGTTATGTGGATTGAAAATGACTAGATTTAAGATGTCATTTCAAATCCAACATATCATAAATGTTTTTATTTGAGTAAAGTCTCTACAGTTCTTATGATGATGTGTTGTTAAACTTATATCAAGCAATTTAAACTAGTAATTTTTCTTCAAATCCCTTGATTTGAAATCTTCAAATCCAAACAACCTAGATGGAAAAAAATGCCATTGCTGTGGGACAAAATTATAAACCGTTGATGTAAGCAACTTCCAGACACTTGAAAAATCATTGCTTTAGATAATTTAAAAGTATTCCTCTCATAAAATAACATATAGAATTAAAGGTTCAAACAAATCATTGGAAAATAGTTTTCAAAAGATGGAAATATAAATGACAGAAACAAAAAAGAGATGGTCAGCATATGGTCTTGGTCACAACACCATTCCTTCCACAAATCAAAACAGACACAAAATACAGAACCAGATTGTCAAGAGTAGAACTTATTTTTCTTTGTTTTCCTTTCAGTTGATCAATAACAAAGTGATAAAATGGACATAAAATTCTAAACAGAGCTGAGAGTTCGAATTCCATTACATGAAAGTTTTAAATTGGAATTCGTGACAAGTTTTGAACAACTACAACATTGACATCAGTAGCAGATTTGTAATACCCAAACCCAAAGGCTGTTCTTTATGGTTAATTAATAGATAGATAAAGCAATGGAATTTGTAAAGAAGTAATCTTTATTCATGTACTCATAACCAAACAACTAAAATATATCATTGATGGCCATATGTACGGTGAGCCCATCATCTGATAGATATAAATTTATCCTGTTTAACTTCGAAGGTGGACTACAGTTAAAACATAATTTTGGTAACTACAGAAAGCACAGTCATCAAATACTACTGAGTTAACAAAGTTCAACTGATTAAATTATGCATAAATATGGATGACAGAAAAAATGAACAAATATTTAGTTTCTGTTGATAATGGGTGAGTGAAGACATAATCAGGACACTTTTAGCAGTCTGAAACAGCAATTTGATATAACATGTGAATGCTGAAGTTTATTAAAGCTTGGACGCATCAGGACTTCCCACATGTTAGAGTCATATAGAAGAAAAATGGGTGCTTGTAGCTACTTCAGCTTTTTTGCAAAAAAATTCCTTATTTTCATTCTCGAGCCTGTAAAGGATGCAATCCAAACAAGCTGCTAGGGGATGACATTAGATGAAGATAGCATGATATTAACAGAGTAAAAATGCCTTCAATTTTAACACAAAATTTTATTCAAGTAGCAGAGCAATCAATTTTTGAGGTTTCATAAAAGAACTAACATAGAAAATCCCAAGAAAGTATTTATAGATTCAGGTAACTATAATTGCATGGACATGTTGAAGTCAGGTCAAAGATGTAGTAAAATACAAAAGAGAGAAGCATCAGAATAATTTAAGAATGCAATAAGTATAGACATAGGCAATGTGGGTTGTAAGGTTTTCTTTTTATTGTGATTAGAACATACATGAAAGATATTTATTATGATAATTACCACGTCTCACAAGGATGATCAAAATGTTTATTCATTAATTACCCTCTTGGTGAAAACGTGATAATACCAGTCAAAATGGAATAGTTAGGGATCATAGGCGAAAGCTTACCATGCAATGAAAAATATCTTGCTCTTTTGACAGTTATCAGAAGTCACAAAATCATAGTCATATACAGCATATCGGCAATCATTCTCAGGCAAAGCTGCAGTGAAATCATCATAGCTCTCGGCTGGACCACCAGTCTTCTCAACCACTACCTCCTTTTTACCCTCATCAACCTTGAAAATCACATAACGGTGAACCTTCTTCCTCTTCAATTCCAAAAACGTGTTTTTGGTGTGATCAGCAACGCCCATGCCGGACGAAGCATTTGGCTGGAAACCATTCGAATTGCATCACAAAATATTTCCATATAGAAGCTTCAAAAATAACAGGCGTAATAGCTATTGATTCCTTTCTAACAAACAAGATGGTCATCAACAAGTTGTCATGGATTATGTTGTATCCCGAGTTCCCAATTTAGAGTTGACATTTGATGATATAATAGGTCTAATGATGAACATTATTACAAGCTAAGATCATATCTAAAACAGTATTCATATTAAACTACAATCAAATACTTCAAATCACAAGATCAGTCCTTTCTCACGAAACCACCAGCTTAAAATGTTGATTCATACCCAGAATTCAGTTTCTTCCAAGGTGGGTAGCATGATTAAAAAGTAGATTCATGCTCAATTGTAAGTAGAACACTTAAAATGTTGGAGTAGCATTCCTTGATTCATTAAACAAATAATTGATCTAAATAGTTTCAAGACTATTATTCAAAAATTGAACAAATCAATTACAACTGAAATTATAAATGAACAAGAAACCCCATCAGAGAACAAATATATAAGCTCTATCTGGGAACCAAAAATACAGAAAATTATTTAAAAAGGAAATTCCTCCAGCCAAAGGGGGAAAAAAGTCTTTTTTTTTTTTTTTTTCTTAAGATTCATCAGAAGCCAAAATGAACTTAAAACAAGTGGTGTAAAATATCATCCAAGTTGAATAAATGTCATGATGAAACAGAACATCTTAAAGATTACAAAAAAAAAAAAAATTTCTTGAAAAATGAATTTATAATCTTATCGATCATAATTCATATTCAATAGTTGCACTGATAAGAAACAATAAATTAAAAATCAACATAGTCCCAAAATTATACCCACAAAATAAAATTTAAACAAAGTAAAAGAAGGTCCAAGAGAGAGAGAGAGAGAGAGAGAGAGAGATACCCTGCTGAGCCATCTGTAAGACATGGTAACGAAGAAAGTATAATAATAATAATAATAATACTATGGAAGAAGAAGAAGAAGAAGAAGAGAGGAAGCTAAAGCCGATGGGTATACTCTTATAGCACGTATACCCCCCCGGATGAAAGAGTTTTGGAAGGACAAGGAAAGGAAAAGGCAAAAAGTCTTTTTATAAGATGGACAAGAAAGAGAATGGTATAGAATAATGCCAAACAACCAAAGGGAACTGCAATTTCCTATCCCTCTCCTTAAAATCGGACTTTTCTTGAGTCACAGGACTGCTGTGCCGATGTCGGGTGCCTCTACTCTTTTAAAATCAATTATTATTATGAATAATGTACTCACGCGGCTTTTTTAAAAAACCTGTGGTAGAGACACTATTACATGGATTAAATTGGTATTAAAAAATAAAAAATAGTATTTTTAAATATGATTTTAGTTAGAGGCTTAGAGCATTGACATTGGGGTGTACCAATATTTCAAAAATCAAATTTATCTGGATGTATATTGCTTTTTTAAACCAACCGTAAATAGTGAGTTCTCAAATATATAACATACTATTTAAAGGTTATAAACATATATATATATATATATATATATATTATTGAAAAGAGAGAGAAAAATTTTTATATTATTTAATTGTATTATTAACATTATTTTATTGAGTTGTATGTAACAATAAGAATTAAGAAGCTGGGTGTATTGTTTAAGCATTAGCATTGGGGGGTAAAAACCCCCGGTTGTTATTTTACCAACCAAGACACTAAAAAAGGGTTTTACCTAGATATGAGTACCTAAACTTTTTTGCCAACTGTGAACAGTAAAGTTGTATTATACAACCATACTATTCATTAGTTGTAAAAATAAAAACACATATATTAATGGAGTGAGAGGAAAAGATGGAAGAGAATGAATTGATTTGTTTATATTATTTTAATGAGTTGTATGTAAAAATAGAAACTAAGATGTTAGATAAATTGTAAAATAAATGGTAAAATAAATAAAGTAAGTTTTGAGGATATATAATAGACACTTTTCTGCATCCCCAGATGTTAATATTCAATAGGTTAGTAAAATATATAAATTAGTGTTTGGGAATGTAAAATAAGTCTTTTTTTCACATCTTCAAATGTGAATGCTTATAAATGTGAAATTGTGAGGCATAATTTCAAAAAATAACATATGTGAAATGTGCAATATGGAATGTGTTTTAAGATTTTCATTATTATTATTACCACCAGATAAAAGGACTACTCTTATTCTTGGGACATAAAGGGTGTGTGGATTAGAGTTTTTATTTTTATTTTTTATTTAGGACAAATTGTGGGTTTAGTGCTTTAGTGCACTTGAATTGACATATGCCGATATGTGAACATTTTTGAATATGTGTTTGAATCTTGTTTAGTTCACAGTATTGGGATACTAGATCTAAGTTGAACCCATTTTTTTAAGTAGTATTTTGTTACCCGTTAGGTAACCACTTTTTTAATATCAAATTTTTATTTATTTAAACTTGCCAATAACTCATTCAATGCATGGAAACAATTAATAAAATATAAGTTTTCACTTTTTTTAATTATAAAATTTAATAATTATGGTAACTATTAATAGGCATTTATTATGTTTGTGTTTTTTTATGGAATTATATGCTCTACTATTTAAAGAATATATTATTAGATAATATTTTAATGGAGAGTTTAAATATAAAATAGAATTTAAAATTAATTAAAAAAATATGATAGAATAATGAAAGTATAAGGTTTCAAATGCTTATGTAGCAAAATAATATAAGCTCAACCAAAAGTTAAATGTCTTTAGTTTTATATATATTATAGATAACTTTGATTTCAAAATGTTGAAAAATAATATTTATAAAATGGGTTCTAGTTTATTTGTTCTTCAACAGATTTTTTAAACTTAAATATTTTTTAAAATATAATTCTTTTAATTATTTTTTTAGTAAATATATAAATAATTTTTTTTTAAAAAGTAAGACACATGGCTAATTATGAAAGTGGATGGTTCAAATGGAGAATAAAGAACTTGATAACATTTTAAAATAAATAATATATTTCTCAATAGTTGAGAAGGGGGATTTGAACTCTAGATATCTCTGTTGAGCACCAAAAAGTTTTGTTGACATACAAACTATTGACAAACACAAAGATAACGTTATAGAATTTCAATTTACAACTTCCACTTCATGATAATTACTCTTATTGTTAAGGTAAGACATCAATCAGTTTTTGGTATAAATAGGATTTGACTTCATATCACTTACCGTGATAAGAGACTTTACTAATTGAGCTAACTGGAACTCAAGACAAATAAAACATTTTTAATTGTACAAAATTTGCTCCTTCAATTGTGTATTTCTATGGGAGAAGGTTTACCCCACATCCAATGCATACTTCTTCTTTTTTTTTTTCTTTTTTTTTTAAATATTGGTGTTGAACTGTTGATTTGGTATGGATTGGACTAGGACTGGAATTTATAATTAATTACTTATTATTTATTATTTATGTTGATAATATTGACACAAATGGTGTCAACTATATATAGTGGTTTTAATAAAATTGTTGTACACTGCTCATTCTCGATACATTGGTCACTTTATAAATATAAGTGTTTATGGGTTATGGAAGGTAAAGGTCAGAGTTCAAGCATCCAGAGAAAGTTACACACATATACACTTAAATTAAATTATAGTAGAATTTCTATATTATATTAAATAAATAAATAAAATTGTTATGTTTAATGTCTATCATCATAACTCACTAGTATGGTTGGACGGAATGAAATAGCTGAGAGATATTTGTTTTAAAAAGTTGTGTAATAAATGACTTGGCATCAAGTTGGCACTTAATCCGTGAGGTGAGGCCTTTGTGATTGGTTAAGAATTGTTTGGTTAATTGACTGGAAAGTACGAAGGAAAACAACATCCCAAGTTCCAACAACGTGCTTAAGGCCAACAAGGCCCATTTGGTTGGTAAGGCTTTTAATTCTTATAAATTTAAGATTCTTATATGAGAATCCGTTTGAATACAATTTATTTTTGCTGAAACTGAAAACTGAAATTTGAAAATTAAAAATATTATAGCAAAATAATTTTTAAATGTGTGAATAATACCTTGGGATCTATTTTTAATATTTTTTAACTTGTAAACACTAAACAGTGCTAAATAGTGTATGAACAGTGCTCAACCGTGCGTAAACAGTGCTCTTGTCCCCTAAAGCAGAAACCCGTGCCAAAAAAAAAAAAAAAAACTAAAACACAAAACGCAAAACGTGGCTTTCATCCGGATCCAAACACTCACTAAAAATACATATACCAACTCCTCAAATTCTTAATTCTTTGAATTCTTGATAAACTATATTTTCAACGTGTTTTTTTCTTACTAAACTAATTTTACATATGTCGCTACAATTCATATTAAAAAAATTAATATAACTACATATTTTAAAATTTTAATATTTGAATTGCATTTTTTTTTTTTTTGGGGCAAAAAATTGCATATTCTTTATGTTTACCAAAACACATGTCAATTAGATATTATTTATGGGTCATGTTAACAGGTTATGGGTACCATTATGATAATTGTTAATAAACCATTTTATAAAAAAATTGACACCACTTTCACAAGAAATATAAAAAGTTGTAAAAAAAAAATTATCTACCTTTTATTTTCCTATAAAAAAAAAGTTTCTAAAAATACTTCTTAAATCAATGCCTTTAAGGCATACGTTAGCTTTTTCCACTATTTATTATTTAATCTATAAACTTATTTTTTATGCATAATTTTAAAATACAAAAATTTGAAATTTAAATATTTGATTAATGACATAGTTATTGATTTTTATCTTTTGAAAATTTAGAGAGCATGGAGGATAGAGAAAATATAATTCAATTGTGGATTTATCAAAATTCATATCCAATAAAAAGATATTGAGTGGAGTTGTCAAATTTTGTCTTTTTGAATTTCATACTTAATAGAGAGAGAGAGAGAGAGAGAGAGAGAGATCACTAGATCTTTATGGTAGAGGAGAATTTTTTTTTTTTTTTTTTTTTTAGAGTGTGGTAGAAGAGACTTAATAAGGAATGTTAACTAATTTTAGGCTTGATTTGTTATATTTATATTTAAGAGCAAGCTATGAGAGATTAGAATTCTTAATTTTAAATGGGACTTTAAAAACCCATAAAATGTTAGAATTTGAGATATCCCAAGATCTTTAAACTCTCGCAATATTAATATACCGAACACCTATAAATTTGGTAACTCCCAAAATTTTAATTTTCATCTTAAATTATTGTCAAACAGATATACTGTAGGGTGGTAGGCCCAGTAGTGTATATCTATGTATATGTTGGGCTGAGAGCCCAATCCGAGGACATTAAGTAGTTCGAGGATAGGAAAACATTGTCAGAGGAGTCTGTGTTAATGAATAAAAAGGTGAGGTATAGTCGTGGGGGTCCAAGAGAGTGATTCGAGGAGGAATGCGTCCTTAACTGAGCAAAGCCGAGGTCGGAAGGTACGGGTCTGCCATCAAGAGCAACGTTTCGGACAACTCTATTGATGAGGATAAGTATCAGGAAGGAACAGAACAGAGGGAGGCTATGAAATATCTAAGGGAAAGCTGCTACCACTGCATTGAATGTTCTGCAGTTGACCCTCTGGCCACATTAATAAGGAATTGATATCTAAATAGTAATTTTCAGCCTTATAGCTACTACCAGAGACTTCAGAAAAGTGCTGATAAGACAAGGATCAATACTATCAATTTACTCTACACGTGGAGGGTAGAGATGAAAGGAGGAAGATAGTATAAAACAGAGAGAAAACCTTAAAGATGGAGGATGGGAGAATTAAGAGAGAATTACTGTAGTAATAAAAATTGTACTTGTAACGAACTTCAAGAATTATATACAAGAACTGATCTCCTCGGACTGTGCTGAAGACGATTTTTATTAAATACAACTAGTCTATTTTTACTTTGTTGTCATTTGGATCCACTATAGTTGCTACCCAACTCATTAAAGTCTAGTTTTCTAACTTGCTCTCTACAAATTCATTGTATTGAATTTTTTGAACCTAGATCCTTTGCATTTTTGGGCCTAGGACTCAAACTGTGTCCTTACACATACCATAATGTGTGCCATGTACATATATAGAATTGTAATAAATTATACCTAAAGCTAATTAACATCCCTTATTAGGTCTCACCTACCATAATGATTAGGAGTTTTATTTCTCTCTCTATTAAAACCTCTAAAATAATAAGTCATGGTGTTAATAAGGTTTTCTAATGAGTAGAGATAGTTTTCATTTTACCTATTTTTTCTTATGTTACCAAACATAGGAAAACATAGAAAGCTATCTTTACATAAGGTTTTTCATGAAAATAAACATAATGTAAAGTAGTATACCTTCTTTAATTTCTTAGGACCTACAAAAAATTTAAAATATAATTTAGGGGGCCAAGCTATATATATATATATAACAAAAATATTTACATCAAATTTATCTTTTTATCACTCAAAATAAATTTTTTCTTCTAGTAAGTTTGTAAACTATGGACTATCTTAAACTTTTAACTCATATTAAAAAAAAAAAAAACTCTTTATTTTAGATGAATATTTTTTAAAATAATTTAAAAAGTACACACTTAAAATATTCTCCTCTCTCCCCATATGTGTGTTAAAATACTTAATATTCTAATATATATATATATATATATATATATATATTAATAGTTTTTAAAGTGGTATACAATTTTTTTTTTTTTTTTTTTTAAGAAAGGGTACGCAAAATTTCTTAAAATGACTTATTAACAAATGCTTAAAAAAAAAAAACAAATGCTTTAAAAACATTTATTACCCGAACCATATAAAAATAAAGAAAAATAAAAAAAAGAGGAAAAGACTACAAAAGGGCAGGGTCTAAAAATCTTAAACCATGAGTTAGCTGTTGGATTACAAAACTCAAAGTTAAAATATATATATATATATATATATATATTTATATATATATATATATTCTTTTTCAAAGCATATTATACATCTATACAACCAACCATTTTTCACTAAATTATAATAATGTGGTGATTAAATTCATCTTTAATTTCCAACAATTAACATATTTTGACATCTTCTTCTCAAAAAAAAAAAAAAAAAAATATATATATATATATATATTTTAACATCTTTTTTTATGTATAGTATTTGTACGGAATTCTTTTTAATTCTAAAGTAAAAAGAAAGCCAGAAGAATGAATTTTAAAAAGTTTTAAAAAACAAATCCAAAATATAAAAAAAGAGGGCCGGTGCGTAGTATCAACGCTGCCTTGCTTTTTTGGGGCTTTGACTCCAAAGCTTTTTTGCTTTAGAAATTTAGAGCGATGCTTTTGAGGACAAGTGGGACCACGAATCTATTCAACTTTTAGATGCGGTCATATCCACCGTTCGATCTGACCCAAAAACAAATCTTCTTCGTTGATGGCCCACCCATCTCAGTCCGATAAAAATCTAATGATACAATTGCAATCCATTATTCCACAACGTTTTATCGCGTATATTATTACTAACATCTTCTCCTTTTATTTTATTTATTTTATTTATTTATTATTAACTATTTATTACATTAATAATTTATAAAAAAATTAAATAATTTCTGAATTTGGAATTTCATTCTCAAACTTTAAAGAGTTGACTTATTGATTAAACCCTTATTGTATCTATGAGATCTAAATTTGAAATCTTTTACTTTTTTGGATTAGAGGTAGCAAAATTAGACACGACCTGCGAATTTGACATGATATAACACGAACTTAATAGGTTATAAGTTGAAATTTAATGAGTTCATATCATATTCGAATTGACATAACTGACCCGTTTAATAAACTGGTTAGGTTAGTGTTTAATACATAAAACCCGTTTGACATATTTAACTCGTTTAATTAAATGATATTTTACCAATATACCCTTCAAACTTTAGGTATATAAACTTATTAGTTGTTGTGGTTTATTTTCTTTGACATATTGTGATTAATTATTTGTAATATTGAGATATGTTTTAGTTTTGAATAATTATTTGTGATACAGTTATTCATTAGTTTTGAATTTTATATTAAAAATATTTATTTATTTATTTATTTTTTTCATAATTTTGATAAAATCTAATAAATAGGTCGACACGATTGACCTATTTAATAAACTAGTCGCTAAACCCGTGCGATGCACGGGAAACCTATTTTGTATAAAGATGAAACATTCAATTACTTAATGAAAAATAGAAATCAAACTTAAGTTTAAAATAAAATGAAGAATTAAATCTTAAATATCCTCAACTATCCATAAAATGTATGAAACATAAAATCTTAAGGTAGTTATTCATTGCCTTACCATATACTGTCGTGTATGTACTACAATGACCAATCACCACTTACCAAGAGATGCAAATAAAACATTTGCTTTGACTTCATCACCGAATTGCAGAAAAAGAGCAGCACAATACGAACACACTACAGATTAAATAATTCCCAGCCAAGCAATAAACTGTAAGAGACAAAAAGGCTTTAACCTCATATAATATATTATAAGCCAACTATATTTCAAAACCAAACGTTTCTCCAAAAAAAAAAAAATATATATATATATATATATATATTTCAAAACCAAACAATGCAGCGCAGGCACAATACGCACAGACCAGCAAATATATAGACCAATGCTCAGTCAAACAAAGATTCAAGAAGACAAATATCTTAATATAATATAATTTAATTAATCCCACCACTACTTTCAAGCATCAAAACAACTTTATACAATGGTTGGAAAATATCTCAAACACAGTGCAAACACAGCAAATATGACAAAAACTCATAGACAGTTCATTGAAGCATTTCATCAAAGACATAATTTGCATTCCACAAACGAAAATAGAAATAGAAAATAAAAACAAACCCAAAACAAATATTTCAGTCATTTGGCAATATTCAACAATACCCACAAAAAGAAAATTCCAAAACCTGCTTCAGAGGCTGCGTTAGATTGCTCATAGCTTCCTCGATGACATCGACGGCATCTGAGTTTTGGGTTTTCGGGTTTTGATTTTGGGGAAGGAGAGGGTTTTTGCTCATAGCTTCCTCGATGACACCGGCAGCATCTGAGTTTTGGGTTTTTGGGTTTTGATTTTGGGGAAGGAGAGGGTTTTGATTTTCGGGGAAGGAGAGGGTTGCAAGTTTTGGGTTTTTGGGTTTTGATTTTGGGGAAGGAGAGGGTTTTTGCTCATAGCTTCCTCGATGACACCGGCGGCATTTGAGTTTTGGGTTTTTGGGTTTTGATTTTGGGGAAGGAGAGGGTTGCATGAAAGAATCTGAAAAGAGAGTGGAGGGCATCGGGTATTTTGGGAGAAAAAAAGAGTACCAGATTTAGAAAAAATATATATATTACCGGTAGCAGTTTAGGCGGCCTGATGTTGATGAGCGACTGGCTTGCCGGTGGATGATAGTCTGACACTCCGATGATTCTTTCTCAATCTCCTTTTTTCTGTCTCTGTTCTGAGGAAGAAGATGTTTTGGTGAAAGAAAGGGGAGCGCATCGTGAAAGAGAAGGCAGAGCATCGGGGGTTTTAGAAAGGTTTTATTATATTTTTATTTTTATTTTTTAATATTATGCTGACGTGGAAAATTGTGGGAGCTTCAAAAGCTTCGGTTTTATATATATATATAGATGAGTTATATTAGAGTTGATGAATCTTAACTTATTTAATAAACATGTCGGGTTAGTATTGACTTACATAATCGAATATTCATGAATTGATCTGCCACGAATCCGATACATGAACACAAATTACTACCTCTACTTAAAACTATTGTCAAAGATGTATAATTATCACCCGATATATGCGAGATGTAGAGTATACATGTGAACTACATGTACTTGAGGTCTAGAGATTAGTAGACATTCGTAAATTTCTAAATGCCCTTGTTTCTCAAAAAGAAAAAAAAAGTTTCCTTCCAAAAAGTAAAGTGGGTCTCACTCACATTGCCGTGCTCAAGCAGCTCACCTCAACGTTATCTAGTCGCCGCGTAACCAATTCGTAATAATAATTTCATTATTACTTTACACTATTGCCAAGGCCAGGAAAAAATATACTATAAGGATAATGGCGACGACGTCGTTTATCATTTACAATCTGGCCCATATTTCTATATTGGCCTGTAAAAAGGGGCCCAAAAAATTCATGATGACATGGCGGAACATGATTGGTAGTTTCACGTAACTCGAAAGAGAAAACGCCCGTAGAGGAACTAATCCAACTTTACCCCTAAATTTAAAAATCAACCCCTCCCTCTCGTGTGTGCCCTAGCAGAGAAATTAGAGTTTTTTTTTTTTTTTTTGTTTTTTCACTGTCAAAATTTTCGCGCGAAAATGGAATCCGAAGGTGGCCGTTGGATAATTATCTTTGTTTATACTACTAATTCGTTCGTAGATATGAATTTGAATTTGAATTTTTTTTTTTTAAATGTCGATTTTTTTTTTGAATTTTGAAAATTTCAGGGCAAAAAGCCTCGTTGAACCCATCGGCAATGCTTACTTCTCTTCTTGGCAGGAGAGCCAAGCTCCACGAAGAGCTTCGAATCATCGAGAAGCAGGTAAATTTTCCTATTTTTCTACAACTTGTTCAGGAATTTAATTTAGCAATTATTAATAATGGTTTTTTTTTTTTTTGGGATGAGTATCAGTGTATAGAAATTATGGGTATTTGAGTAAAATGCAAAAGGGCTCATAGTGCAAATGGGAACTGAATGTGAACATGAAAGGATTGGTGCTATGCTTAAACCAATGCAAAAATATGTGTTAACATTGGGAATTTTGGACCCACTTATCATTTATCAAGTTCTGTTAAGTTATCTGGATTAGCTGCTGTCTTACTTTTTCCGATTTGTGTTGCACCTAACATAGCATCCTTTATTCAAATTTGTATATGATTTTGTGTTAACTGTGAATGTATACATGTATTAGGTTTCAATAATGTGTTGGTAAGTCCTAGTGCCAAATCATCAACAGTGTCTTATTTGGGTGGTTGTGTTTTTTGAGTGAAACTTGTTTCATTGGAAAGTAGATATCTAGCACTTCAAAATGGACACAAAATTGACCCAATTTGGATTTTTAAATGATTGATAAATGGTTGTTTGAAATTGGTACAACTATGATTTCTTGAGTGAATAATGTAATAGTTAAAATGAGACGTCACTCAAACATGAACGAATTTGCGGCAGTTTGTTTCCTTGTTTATTTCCATATCAAGCCCAGACTTTAAGCTACCTATGAAAGCCTCACTTTGCACAGAGGAAAAGGTAGTCGTTTTAAGACCATTAAGAGGGACTTAATTTGATTGAGCCTAAACTATCAGAAAACTTCTCCCCATGATTATTATTATTTTTTTCATTTCAAACAAAAGAGTTGCCTAAACCTTTACCTGCTCGGTAGAATCTTTCCAGAGGTTTCTTTGGAGGTTGTTGTAGGAATATCCTTCACTTGAAAGTAGCAAATTAGCATCTTATGTATGCGTCATTTAATACAGAATATTAATGTAATTTGTTGCCATTGGGTTTACCATCACCATTACATAGAACAAGAAATTCTCAGCAGTGTCCAGCTCTTATTTATTTGTGGCTGAAACTGTATATGGTGTGGTGTATAGGTGAATCTGGCTAAGAATTCCAACCTCCTTTTTTTCTTTCCCTTTTTCCTAAATCCAGGAAGATTTTTAAGCCCATGTGCATGTACAAACATGCAAATATCTTTCATTTGTTTAAATTTTGAAATGAAATAGGGATAAATAGTTTAAGCAACCTTCTTCACACCCCCCCCGGGCATGTGCGGGTGATAAGCAGTTTATGCCACTAATATTAATACATATATATATATATATATATATTTTTTTTTTTTATTGTAAAAACACACACACACACACACAGAGTAAAATGAAGATTTGGTTGGAGCCTAATAGTTTGCTTTTACTCCAGGTCTATGATATGGAGACTAGTTATCTACAGGACCCGAGCCAATGTGGCAATGTGCTGAAAGGTTTTGAAGGGTTCCTATCTGCAACTAAGAACACTGCCTTGTATGAAGTGACTGAGAATGAGATATTCTTTACCTTCAATTTTTACTTTTATGATTACATTTCCCCCATCTTTCATTGGCGTTTATATGGATTGAATGTATGTGTGCTAAACTCCAAATGCGTGATAATTTTTAGTGAAAATACAGAGACTGGGTTATTTTTGAAATTTATTTTAGGAGTACCCTGTCTAATTATGCTTATTCGAATTTCTTCTTTGTTTCATATTCTTGTCATGTTTCTTGTTGGTTAAGATACCTGTGCCTTTAACACCTCCAAGTCACATTTATGATCTGGTGAAGTTCTTAAGGTTTCAGCGTTTGTCTTGTATCTGTTCTCTATGTGAAGTATTCTCACAAATGATTTTCTTTTTCTGACCTGTTTTTGAACCAAAGCTCAAGAATAAACTTAAACAGTTATCTATTTTGACCCTGGAGAGGAGAGAAAAAGGGGGGGGGGGGGGGAAGCAGCTTGTCATGGTGGCACTATATTGAATCCCTATATATTGCCATTTATGTTGTTTGGTCCTCTTTTGAAAGTGACATTTCCCTCTCTTTTTTCTATAGCAATTCAGTGCACAAGTTGGTGCAAAACTGAATAGTAATTATTCTAATCAATATGATAATAACAAGAAAGAGGATGAGACAATTATTGGGTAAGTTGTAAGGTGATTTCAAGGGTGAATTGGACAGCTTCAGAACCTTCAACAGAATTGACGGCCACACCTACAAAGGACCCTGGCTCTTGAAGCACAAGCATAGTTTTGGCAATAAGCAGTATGTAAATGGAGATGTGAAAATGGAACTTGGACAGTGAAGGTATACAGGGAGGAAGAGGAATGAGTATATGGATGGGTGGTAAAATGTGGTGATTTGTGGTAATGGTTTTGGTTTTGGGCTAATGGGAATAACTAAGAATTGGATTGGGAAAATGGTGAGTCAAAAGGTGAGGGATTTTTTTTTAGGTGGGTGGTACTATGACTATGAGGAAAAGGTCTTTGGTGATAATGAATGTTGTGAGGAAGATAAGAAATAGCGCAGAAGAAAAAAGGAAAGGGAGAAGGTAAGAAGCATGGACACTTCAAAACTGCCGGCATTTCTGTGTCTGACACACCAGGGACACTCTTTGCTTGCTTGTTCTCATTGCGTTGGGAGGAAAAAAAATCTTTTTATTTAAAAAAAATTCCTCTGATTTTAGTTATGTATTTAAATATTTGATAGTTATTTATTTCAAAACTTGAAATAAGCATAAATTATGCCTATAAATAAATAATATTACCTAAAATATTAATTAATTAGTTGTCGTATCCCCACCATGTCGTGTCCTAATTTCTAAGAATTGTTGTGTTGCTATGTCTCATGTTTGTGTTAGTGTCAATTTCCATGCTTCTTAGAGGAGAAGGAAAATAAAATGTTTAATAGGGCCACACTAGATAATGCTGAATTAGCAGACGTCTCTGTTGGCCACTAGCAACATAAGCCAAAATTGAATGGAAAATAGATGGTTGTACTAAATAGTTACACTTTTGACATTTAAAGGGCTAAATTAGAACTTTTGAAATCGGGGGTCCAAATTGAACTGTCTCCATGTTTGATGGACAGAAATTGCAATTTGCTGTTAATTATTTAAATGGAAAGAAAACTTACCATGGCCTACTTTTAGAAAAATCGGTGGACATATATATATATATGCTGCTCAAGGAAAAGTTGGGTCATTTCCAGTGCTGTTCGAAACATGTTGGAGACATGTAGTTTCAGTAAGAGTCTCAATTGCTGTCTTAGAGATAAATATCCATTTTTAAACTGAATAGATTAATATTGGGAAGTCAGATGTTTCTCAGTAAATTAGGTAAAGGTTAATTATGAACAATCTAAACCTCTGTCTTAGATTGTTTCATTCTCTATAGCATTCCATGTCATTCCTCTAAATGGGAATTTTAACTATATCTGTCACTTGAGGGAATCTAACTTGGTTGGATGTTTAGAGAAGAAAACATTACGTGCAATGATGCAAATCATTGAAAAGCTGATGAACCTTAGACATATCTTCATAGAAACAACATTTTAGATTGATGGATCCTAGATGTTAATATATTCTTATAGGGGAAAGTCCCCAAAAAAAGAAAAACAATATATATTTTTATCTTTGTGACAAATTAAACCTCATACTTTTAAATGTGCCATTTTAAACCCCATGCTTTCATTATTGTGCCAAACAAAATTCTCTATGGTCTCAAGTGTTTCATAATTTCCAAGTGTCTGGAACAATAATGAAATTGCAAGGTTCGAAGTGGCACATTTGTAAGTATGGGATTTAATTTGTCACAAGGATAAAACTATAGGGGTTTTTTGGACCTTTCCTTTATATTATATTAAGACGTACATAACTTGATGTTTCTTGCATTATGCATGTATACATACATAAAAATTAATATTTTTTTAGATGAGGTGGGTTGTTGTTCATCTGATATCAATGAAACCTAACCACTTGAAAACTTGTGGTGCAGCTTGAAGCGGTCTAGGAAGTTTCAGCCTGAAGATAGGCTCTTCTCATTATCTTCAGTCACCTCACCAGCTGTATGTATATTGAATTTCAATTGTTTATTGAAGGCACTGCATTTACTATTTAATCTTTTCTTGTTCTGCTTTGTTGTCTTTCTTGGAAAAGTGGCCTTCATGCAAGATAAGGCGGGCTGTTTCATCACTTTACTGTAAATTCTAGCTGCTAGCCAGTGTTCAGTTAGTAGTTAACATTTCTGCTTATGTCATTTATTATTGTTGAGCTAGAAGTGCTCAATTGGTAGTTAATATGTTTGCTTTTGTCATAAACTATTGCCAAAGTATTTTTGGTTTGAATGGGTGTGTCTTTATGCACTTGCATATGTGATTTATTCTGGTTGTAATCCATAATGATATTGGAACACAAACAGGGTGCCGTTCTCCTTTTTCTTTTGATGTCTATACCTTTTTTCCCCTTGATAATGGAAAAGTAGAACAAAATGAGGTGGGGGTATACCAATGTTAAAAGAATTTTTGACAAGTCCTCTTTCTCCAGAGTCCAAAACACAGCACTGGGAAGGGTATCTGTAAAAATCTGACCTGTTCCTCGATTTATAAAGGATGATAGATAAGTGTATGCTTGGTTTTTCACTCTCATTTTATTTTCAAAAGAGTGCCTTCAGAATAGTAACCCATTTTGACTTTAAACCGGCAGGTAGGTAGCATTTAGAAGCAGCTAATTATCCTGGTTATTGAAGTCGATTCTGATGTTGGAGTTGGAATCCATGTCAGGGCTTCTCATATTTATTTTCCATTGTTTCTGATCATTGTAATATCCATTAGATCTCATGATCTAGAAAAAAAATTCTAGGTGAGATCCTGCTGTATTTGCCCCAAATTAAGACAGCCACATGATTATGCCTTACCTCTACCAGCCAGAGCCTCTGACTCTGAGGGATGCATTGCATTTATGTATCACGGCTGAATCTCTAGAGCAGTTCAGCTACATTTAGGCAAACCCATGATCAGGAAATTTCTATTCTTTCGGTCATCATTTATGTTCTGGTTCCCATATTGCTAGCATCTTAAAATTGTATTAGGGATCAAAGGTTATTCTAGTTGTAAAATACTCTCATTTTTTTTTTTTTTTTTTCCAGTTATTTAGTTCTTAAGGTTTGCATGCTGCTTGATGTTAGTGTTCTATTAATAATTTTGTCCATTTCCAGGCGAAGTAATTTAGATAATAAATTTCTAAGTCTTTGGGGCGTTTAAATGTTAGTTGAGATTACTGATTTGGGGCTCATTGAAAGCCATCACTTGATAAATTGCAGTCAGGTTATATCACTTGGTTTGCCTTTGCCATTGGGTAATATCAAAAGCATTGAAACAATGAATCTATCAATGCACAATACATCAGGTTCAAAATACGAATTTAAAATCAAGAAATTTCAGCCCCCCATTTCCCTGTGGGCGACAAAACAGCAAAGAAATAAAATATGGCTGTGGCCAAAAGAGAATTAAGAATATGGTGGTGGATATGATACTTTCCGTTAGTTTTGTTTTTGTTCATGGCAAAACATACAACTCTACAGTAAAGGGAAATTTTCCTTTGGGATGTGTTACTCCATAGAATTGATTTCTATTTTTCATTTATAACTGCAAAATGTTCTCCATTATCGACTGCATGAGAGAGGAAGTCATATACTGAGATTTACTTTAGACTATTGGTCAACTGTGAAGTCCTTTTATTTCCCTTTTTCCAATCCTTCCAAAATCAGATTTTTTGCACTGTGAAGTCGTTTGCTCCTTTTGTTATTATTATTATTTTTTTGTTTCTCTTAAAAATATAGATCATAATGGTGTCATGTCCACCAGGAGGTTCTTTGACTTATTTTAACATGGTTTTAACATATGTTCTACTGTGTTTGTCAGGCTGAAGAGCTTGCCGCTGGACGAGATGGTGAGCCTATATAAGTGAACGTTTTGACTGCTTTGCTTTTCTAAATTCTTATTGTTTTTCCTTCCTTTGTGTTCATTGCAGATGGGAGATCAGACTATGGTCTTGGTCGGTCTAAGGGTGGAGGTATTTACGCAAATGGCCAGTAAGTACTCTGCTACTTTATCACTCTAATGATTATATTACAAATGTTACCCAAGCTTGAAAATGATTGAAATTGAACAAATTTTACCATGTGTTTGGGCGCTCAACTCTTTAGGTTACGCTGGTATTTTAAATTCTTTTGTTGCAATCTTCAAGTTTGGCAAGTTTGAAACAGAATTTGAAAATTGTCCTCGGAACACGTTTCCGGAATTTGTAGAGGCAAAACCCCGTATTCAAAATTCTGTCTAAACAGGTAGAATTTTCCAAATTCCTTGATACTCTTCTCCTCACTCTCTCTAACCCTCTCTAAAGTCGTCGAAGACACTGTTGACATTGTTAGAATTATGGTTCAAAGATATTCATCATTTCCTAACAGCTAAAATTTTTAGAACAGTTAGTAATTTAACATGATATTAGATCAACAGATCCTAAGTTCGATACATCGCTTTACTCTACCTCTCATTTAAAAATGTTAAAAGTCTCACGTGTTGAGTCCTACTTATTAAGGGGGAGTTTAGGCCCACACGTGAGGCAGAGTGTTAGAATTATGATTAAATGATTAAATTCATCATTTTTTTTAATAATTTAAACTTTTAGAACAATCGTTAATTTAACACACATCAAAGACCTCATCCTCCTCAAAGAACCAGATGACAAATGACACTTCTCACCAGTAAGATCCAGAACATTTTGTTGATTTGCTCATTCATGGTTACAATTTCAAGGACTTTGCCTTTGCTAACTTCAACATGTCAACCATAAGTTTGATGGGTACAAGGACCCCAAAGTGGATGACAAGGATGATGTTGTTTTGAAGGAAAGGAGTTTCAGAGAGTTCGTGGAGAAGAACTGGTTTGTGATTGCGGAATTCTATGTGCCTTGGTGTGGACATAGCTAGTCATTGGTGATGAATTATTGATTACATGTTGCTGTAACTAAGCTGAAGGGCATAGATATAGTATCCGTTTAGAATTGCTTATTTAGCTGAAACTGAAAACTTTTTGTTGAAAGTGTAGAAAAAAATGTTAAAAATAAGCTGAATAGTACAGTAGGACCTATGAATAGTATCAAAAAGTATAGTGGGACTTATGAATAATAGCAAAAATAAGTTGAAAGTGGAGATAAATTGAAAAATTCAGCTCATCCCAAACACACACATAGACTTGGCCAATGTAGATGCGTTTGCGGAGATTGACAGGGCTCAACAATAATATGTTAAGGAGATCTTTATCTACCAATTGAGAAAAATTTCAAGATACAGTGGTTTTGTTGATTGGAGAGATTTGTATTGGTTTGAGAAGAGAGAGAAATTATAAGGTCCTCATGGTGAACAAGTAACGTGGTCTACCATTCCACTAAAAGGCTCTTACCTGTTTAAAATTGCTGAGTCATAAATTATTCTTAAATAGAAACTGATTACTGACTCAACAATTTTAAACAAGTAGGAGTCTTTTAGTGGAATAGTAGACAAGTAACGTGGTCCACTATGAGGGCTGTATAATTTCTCAAGAAGAGGAGATGAGAAACATGATAAATAAAAAAAGAGATTCGTTTTGTTTTACCTGAAAAAGAAGAAGAAGCTAGTTGCAGAAGCTTTTATCTAGATTGTAGGTGATTGTTTTTAAATGATGGGTTTGAAAAAATACCATCATTTTAAAATTTCCATGAAAATATAAATTTCATTTTCCAAACATAATGTTAATGACAATATTGACATTACTTGTGGCTAATTCTTTATAACTTCTGGCCTCATAATGTAAAAATAAAAAATAAAAAAATGTGTCACAGGGGAAAGCCGAAGAAGGGAAGAGCTGGGCCAAGGGATGCAAAACGAATGAGGTCTTCAGGTGATCCGGATTTTGACTATGATGATGATCCTGATGTGACATTGTAAATTTTCTTGTATACCTATCTCCTAAAAAAAAGAGAAAAAGAAAAAGAAAAAAGAAGACATTGTAAATTTTGCTTGCACTGAATGAAATGTGATTTGGCTTTTCTGTGTATGCTTTGCAAATCTTGGGTCTTGGGGCCATAAACAGTAAGCTTTTTGTCTTCAAAATCCCGTCGATTCCAGAACTCCTTAGGAAATGAAAGCCCCTCTTTAACCCTTGCAGTTTATAAGAAATGGTGTCATTGCATATAATCAAATTTATATCTTTGCCAATTTTTTATTTGCATTGAAACTGAAACGTTACATATAACCTGAATCTGATCCTATCATGGTGAAGGATGTCATCAAAGTTTCCTTTACACCAAGATGCAGGCTAGGATGTTCTTTTGATAGTGCAGTATTGCTTTTATTATGACCACTTGCAAGATCTCTCCAAAACTGTACACTGTAATTTATCTGTGGGAAGATTTTTGTGTTTTTAATTTGCATTGGTATGGGTACTTTTCGTCTTTTGGTACGTGCTAGGCCTGTCCATGGGTTGGGCTGGTTCGGGTTTGGACTTGAACCGAACTCGACCCATCTAGGTGGGGTGGTTGGATTTTAGACATGTATTTGATCGAATAGTCGGGTTGGATCTGGTGTTTTGGGCCACTGGTTGGGCGGGTCGAAGTTGTTGGTTAGGCGGGTTTAGGCCATAAATTGGGCCCATTTTTTGGACTTACATGAAATTTATATTAGTTCAATTTTTTCAGCATTTTTAGCCCAAATTAAGGAGTTTGGCAGGTTTAAAAATTGCTTGGGTGTCATATTTTTTGAATTTTTCATATAAAATAGATTGGGCATCCCTTTTACTTTTTTTTTTTTAAATGGACCTTTAAGATAAACTTAAATTAAGCAACAACTCTATTTATAAATCCATGGGCCTTCAAAACATGAATATCCTAGACAAAATACCCCACCAGAAGACACAAAATAAGCCTATTTTTACCACATGTTAAGCATTAAACATCTTGGACAAAGTAACTCACCACAACACAAAATAAACCTATTTTTACCGGATTCATATCTTCTAGATTTCTTATGGTACTCTACCAATAGATTTTCTTAAATCTTAATTATTTAAAAAAAAAAATTGATTTTAAGGTCAAGATTCTGCCATGTCAGCATTCTTAAAATAATAAAATAATGTTGCAAACGAAACAATTAAGATTATTGTTAGTGGAATATTACATGGCAAAATCTAGACCATTAAAGAATGATTAAAATTTAAGAAAATTTATTTGGTAGAGTACCTAGGAAATCTAGAGGATCTGAATCTATTTTTACCACATCTGTTAAGCATCCACACAATGACCACAAAAAATAAACACAGCAAAGTATATTGTAAATCTTGGACAAAGTGCACAACACAACTAATAACACACAAAATCCTATTTTCACCACATGTGACTTGTTAAACAGCCACACATTGACTACCAAAAAATAAACACAACAAAATAACCTGGACAAAATAGCAAAACACAATACACAAACATGCCTATTTTTACCACCTATGATCTGTTAAACATCCACACAATACAAGCACCTGGCAGTAAGCCAGTAGCTCAATACAAGTCATATATATTCAAGAAAAACCCAGAGGCATAAAAGCCAATTTTAACACCTATGTTAAACCTGCACCTGCCAACCACACAACAAGTAATATTTCCAGCAACAAATAAGTCAAACACAACAAGCATAAGCAATAGATTTATACTACAATATTTCCATCTATATATATAAATGAATATATACTAGGTAAGCCATATAGGCAGAGAAGGCAATTAGATTATTGCAAGTTTTTAAGATAGTAAATCATAAGGTAGTAAGCTTGTTGGCTATACAATGTTCCCAACAATATAATTAATTACAATTACGAAATACCATAGATATTTCCAAAAAGATAGATTTTCCAAAGTATTGAATGACAAATACTCTAGCTAATAAGTCTATAACTTATAGAAAAGAAAACCTGTTGACTAAGATTTCTTTTCTATAAGTATTAAGAGTAGTATTGTTAGAAAATCAATATACAAAAGAGCTTCCAAAATGTTCCCCAAAGGTTGCCTCCTTTACAAAATAAATGATTCCTTCTTAATGGACAAAAAAATATTTACAAATAATACATTAGTACCAAATACAAAACCAACTAGAAAGGACAGCAAGTTTATAACAGTAAGGGGCTAAAGGCAGTAACATATTAAGTCAATTATCAATCTTCAATACTAATTAAGGGTCTTTTGCTTAAGCTAGAACCCAATTTGGAGTTGGTACTTGCTGATGCACTTGATGATGATTGTTGATTTAAAACTAGAAAAGAAAAGGAAATAAATACAATAGATTAAATTTTGTTTGAATACATGAGACATTCAATAAGAATTAATAAACAATAAGTTTCAGAATTTAAACATATTACCTAAATCATGAAATTCCTCCTCTAATGCCTCAACCTCATCCCTTGATTGGCGATGAGAAATCGGAATTGTGGCTTGAAGCCAATTTTGTGCACATACAAGGTTTTGAACCATGAGAGGAGAGAGAGAACTTCGAAATGGATCAATAATGCGGCCTCCGGTGCTAAATGCTGACTCAGATGCAATAGTCGAAGCTGGTACAGCTAGCACATCCTTAGCCACTTTGGACAACAGTTGGTACCTAGTAGAATTGTCCTTCCACCAACCCAATACCTCAAAATTCACATCCTTTCTACCATCACAATTTTCAGGTAAATACTTTTCAACCTTATTACTACAACCTACAGATTGCTCAACTTCCAAGAAAAGCTCATATCTAGAGTGAACCATCACATATGGATCACTAGCATCCCCTTCCATTTGTGTCCTCTCACTCCCACTTGGTTCTTGCACATTTGGGGAATAAATAGAACAATAAAAATTATACAACTTCATAAAAAGATCTTTCACCTTATCAACCATCACTTTCCCCATTGCATTCCCATAAATTTTAGAAAAAGAAAACCTCAAAAACCTTAAATTTTTTCATGGATCAAA
Source organism: Quercus robur (assembly GCF_932294415.1). Taxonomy (NCBI): domain Eukaryota; kingdom Viridiplantae; phylum Streptophyta; class Magnoliopsida; order Fagales; family Fagaceae; genus Quercus; species Quercus robur. Next base: position 41,664,350 of record NC_065542.1, read on the forward strand.
AACCACAACCACATACAAAAGAGGATTAATTTTATCACTTTCCCCCCCAATACTTCTCAAATTTAATTTGCATGTTTGTGGCTGTGTTTTTCAAGGGGGTGTTTTGGGATTTAACTAAATGAGAAATACTCTCTTGAATAACAAAGATCTCATCGAAGAAGGCATTTGAAGTAACATACAAAGAGCCGGAGAACTTCTTTGTTGCATTGTAAAAAAGCCTCAAGAAAGTCACAAATGCCCTACAATTTTGGAAATCACTCATACAAGGAGATCCCAAACCACTACTATCTTCCTTGTTTCTAAAGTATGACAAATAACCATCATCTTCAAAGTCCATTCTAAGGAACACTTTCTCAAAATTTTCAGTAGTTTCTAACATGAGGTAAGTTGAGTTCCACCTAGTAGGTACATCTAGACAAAGAAGACTCTTGGACTCCATACCTAACCTCTCCATAAAACTCCTAAAAGTTTGATATTTATTGGGTGAGGACTTCACATACCTCACAGTTTCACGCACCCTAGCAACAAATGCATCAATTTCTTTCAAATCCTCCCCCACAATGAGATTTAGGATATGGGCACAACACCTCATGTGCATGAACTCATTTTCTAAAACTGACCCATTCTAATCTTTTGTTACTCTTTGCAAAAATTTAATTGCGGTTAAATTGGAGCTAGCATTATCCACTGTCAAAGTGAATATGCCATTAATACCCCACTCACGCAAAGACATCTCAATCTTTCTACCTATAGTCTCCCCCTTGTGATCTTCAACTTGACAAAAATTTAAAATTCTCTCATGCAACTTCCAAGCATCATCAATAAAGTGACATGTGAGACACATATAATTCAAATTTTGAATAGAAGTCCATGTCTCCATAGTAAGACACCCTACAACCCTTAAAGGATTTCCTTAGTTTCTCTCTCTCACTATTATAAATTCCAATCACATCTCTAGCCACAGTTTGACGAGATGGAATATCCTTTAGACGAAGCTTAGGTTGTAAGGTAGTTACATATTTCTTAAACCCATACCTCTCAACACACCTAAAAGGCAACTCATCAATTATAATCATTTCAGCAAGTGCCTTTCTAGAAGCCTCAACAGTAAAGGTTGTTAACACAAGTTGGAACCCTTCGTCTCCATCATTTTTGGGTTCAAAAGCTAAGGTTTTCTACCTTTTACCTATATCTTCTCTATTAGGGTTTGTGGGACAATTTGTCACATGAGCTAACAAATTACTAGTACCACAACTCTTACTATCAACATGATATGATTTTTTTACAATAATTACATATAGCCTTCATGACACCCTCATCTACCTTTACTTTTTCAAAATGATTCCAAACTAAAAACTTTTTTCTACCATTACTAGTACCAGTCTTCACTTTGCTAGGTGGAACTGGGGGCAGCTCAGCATCAATAGCTTCAGCTAGGGTAGCAACAGCAACCTCTTGGGTGGTAGTAGCACCATCAGCTTGGGTGGCAGTAGAACCATCAACTTGTGTAGCAGTAGAACCATCAGCTTGTGTAGAAACAAAGGGTGCATTAATGGAGGGTTCCATGACCTAAAAAAATCAAATATAAATATTAGCAAACTAGAACAACAAGAACAATTAATAATAATAATAATAATCACACAAACTAAAAAGGAAAAACTTTGATGCTTGAATCCAGATAATAGTATTCTACATAAAACATAAAACATAAAACTCCAACATAAAAATAAAGCAGTATACTACATAAAACTTAAAACTAAACAAATCCCAGATACAAACAATATGATGCTTGAAATTTTATTAAATAATAAAAGTAGAAACATTAGTGCTCAAAATTTATTAAACAAAAATAGCAAAACGACAACAACCACCACAACAGCATAAGTAACATTCATGAACTCTAACAAAAAAAGAACAAAATCCCAACTTTTAACACAAAACACAAAGGGAAACAAAAATCATACCTTAAAGAAACCGTGGGTGTTGGAGTTTTGAATTTGAAGACTGAAAACCCCACCTGGACAACTTTCAATTTCTAAGTAAAATTAAAATAGGAACAAAATTAATCAAACAAATGAACAAAGAACAAAGTAAAATGGTTAAGGTTTCAACTTTTTTTAGTTAGGGTTTCAAATTATAAAACTTTGGGTTTATTTGATTTTAACAATAGATTTTTATAACAAATATAATCAATGAGAGACTCTAAAAAAGAGAGATGAGAAAAGGTGAATATTTACCTTAATTAGTTTGGAGTAAGAACTGAGTGGGGTGGAAGAACAAGGATGATCTCTTCAACGGTTCAACCCATATAATTGGTGGCAAGGAGAGGAGTGGGTGCTAGTGGCGGCAGTGACGGCGACTAGGTATGAAGAACTTGTAGTGAGAAGCTAGGGTTTGGACCTTGGAGTAGAGAGAGGAGAAGTGAGAACTGAGAGTTTGAGAGTTTGGTCTATTCATTGGTGAGAAGACCAAAGCTTAAAGCCTTTAAAGAGTGAAGATTGAAGACTGAAGAGTGATGAAGATTTCGTATGGAACTAGTGAAGAGATGAGAGAGACAGAGAGAGACAGAGCGTGTCTGAATCTGAGAGATATGAGATTAAGATAGAGAGAATGAGAATGTTTGGTGAAGATTGAAGAGATTAGAGAGAGAGAGAGAGAGAGAGAGAGAGCATTTGAGACCGTTGGATTGTGTTTGTTGGATTGGATGTGAGATTGAGATATCTAATCAAGAAATTGATCTCTAATTGTGATCATTGGATTGTGTTATTAGTTTTGATTTTAATGGTTGATTTGTAATTTGGTACATTTGCTCTAAATCGCTGATATGATGTGTCTCTGTGCTAGAGTCTACTAATATGACTCAAAGGAGTTTGTAGAGTGTAATTGTAACCGTAGAATTTGAATCTTGATTTGGTTTAAACGGTTGGATTTGAAATTGGGAAATTGTGCCAAAAAATGCTGTTCAGATTGGTTTCCTCTCTGCTATACATTACCTAATAACCGAAGCACAAGGCATGTGAGTGGAAGATTGCTTTATGTTACCTAAGTACTGGTCGGTTCAGTATATTCGGGTTAATTATTTTGTAATCCGAAACCTAAACCGAATAATTGGTTCTTCTTAAAATAGGACCCATGACTGATCGAGACTTGCATTCGAATCCGCCTGTGGACCTTCGAGTAGGGTGGGTATGGTCAGGTGGGTCGGATTTTTCAGGTCACTGAACAGCCCTAGTATGTGCACCTGTATATAGGTTGTGATGTTGAATGCAATGGTCAAGCTTCCAAGCAACTATGCAAAACCTAAAACATTACTGGGTTCCTTTACCTGGGCTAATTAGAAGTTTACCACCCGAGAGTGCTTTGCCTGCATATATTAAACTCCTAGGGTTGGCTTGCCTGTGGCATTATGGTTTAGTCGCACACCATTGGAAATGCTTGGTTGGCTTTCAAGTTTCATCCTCATTCCTTGAACATATGGAGGTGACTTTACACTAATTTAATTGAAACTGCTTATGACTTGCCAGGCATTAGTCAATGTGGGTGTATCTTGTCATAGGGTTTACTTTCTTTTTTTTAAGAGAGTTTCAACTTATGACATTCACTCCTAATGACAGCTCTTTGTTATCAGACCAAGGCACCAATTGGTTTTTGGTGTAGGCGGGGATTGAACCCCAGATCTCTTATTCAATCATCAGAAACTTTACCAATTGAGCTAACTGGAACTCACTCATAGGGTTTACTTTGATGTGTACATAGAGAGAATTTTCTACAACTATCTTATGTGGCAGACTATGATTGGCGGCCAATCACTTTTATATGGATTTACTATTTATAGTCTGCCATATCAGAGTTGTGGCAAAATTGTGGCACAAAAGGTTGTGGTTTTAAATGATTTAAATTTTAATAAATTAGTACGTTTAGGGTTAAAATTTGTAAAAATCAAAAGTTTAAGAATGAAGAAAATCATCCAAGAGTTGAGTTTGAGGTGTAGATCAAGTTCAAAACCAATTATTAAACGTAGGCATGCAAGTAGCTTTGGTTGGCTATTGAAGGTTGAAACTTGAAACTAATTGATTTTTTTTTCTAGATTTCATATGCACTTGTACTCTTTATCAACATATTAAAATATCAATGAATTTCTATTTTTTGTAAGTATGATTCGACTCTTGGTCTCTTATTTGACTACAAAAGACTTTACCTACTAAATTAACTAGAAAATACTAATCCTATAGAGCTTTGTATGTCATTCTTCCTCCGAAATCCCCAATTTGAGCCTCGAAATTTCCAATCATTCTCAAACCAATATAGTAATAATAATAATAAAAAAAAAAGATCACTATCAATATACAATTTTTAAATAGATGAATTGAATAAACAGAGCCTTCTTTATTCTATAATTTAATCGTATAAAATGCTTCTATTTGTATAATATCATGTGTCAATGGTTGAAAGGTTTTCTCAAGCAACGAGAGTAATGTTGTCCGTTTCCATTTTTTTTTTTTTGTTTGTTTGTTTGTTTTTTATTTATTTATTATTTTATTTATTATTTTTATTTTATTTTATTTTATTTTTAATAAAAATCTCATTAACAAACTTTATTGATATTGATGCAGTATCCTTTCATAACCATTTGGATTAGCCACAGCGGTTTCAAAGATGTATTTGATGCCGTATATCTTATTCCACAAATGAATGGTATTGGGATGTTTTCTCTCTCAGATCTCTGGTTTGTTGTGTTTGGATTTGGGAGTGATGGATTAAACGGATTGAATCGGGTGGGAAGAACACTTAAAATAGGTTCGAACAAATTTTAATGGAGTGTAATTTTTTATTATAAAATAAGGTGACATGTAATTTAAAAAATTCCACCGCATTGTTCCATTAGATACATAGAAAGAAAATTAACAGAAGTTAACATAAGACTGATATTGCTTATTTCTAAAACTTTAGGGATCAATAGCACTCATTTCAAACTTTAGGAACTAATAGTGCTCAATAGGTAAACTTTAGAGACTAACAATATTATATTTTAGCATATTTATTGACATCATATGCTATTTTAACTTTCAGAGGATGCATTTTCGTACAAAACTTTAAATCATAACACACTCCATCCCTCTCTCAACTTCTTCAATTTCTTTCTCTCTAGATTTGAATGTGTTAATATTCAAAAAAGGGAAAAATAGAATGGAAGATTTTTATGTTTGATGACCCAATTCACACACTACACAAAGTAGGACCAAAAGGCTTTGTAGCACTCCAAATGATGATTTCTATGCAAACCTCTTCCTTACCTTTGTGCCCCTAATATATATATATATATATATATATATATATATATATTATGAAATGATTTGTGACCTTTACTCTCCTCTACTTTCCCTTTCTCTCCATCCATCCAAACTAATATAAGAAGAAGACATCCTAATTACAACTTACACGGATTTTCTTTACAATTTTTAAGTATAGGGTTTTACCTGGCCTAAGTTTGTTCCAAATGATTTGGTTGGAATTTGTTCCCCGATTAATTAATTCAATTTACCCAAGTTGATTAATTAGGTTCAATTGCCTGCAAATCGTGAAAGCACTAACAAATCACCAAATAATTTAAATGCAGTAGAAATTAAATTAACCCGGTGATTTGATGATAAATGAGGAAAATCTCTCGCAAGACAAAAACCCCACTGGGTGATTTTAAGGTCATCACTCCCAAAAATTCACTAATCAACAATCAAGCAGTTACAAGTATAAGAAATTTTACTATTATCCTAGTCTATCCCAAAATACCAACTTATAGTTGAACATTCGCTTCAATACCCAATTGAACTTGATCTTGTAGTAGCCTTATTTCCCTTGATGTACAAATCTCCAATCTATGATTAACCCTTTGCACGGATCCCAATACGTGACTAACTCTAGCAACTTGAATGATGTTGTTGGCTGTAAAGTTCTTCACTTTATCAACAATGAAGATCAGGAAGCACTTGGTTACAAAACCCTATGGCGTACAAAACACAATAGCTTCTCACAGAGAAAATAAATCTCTTGGTCTTTGTATCCGTATGTGATGGTTCTTAAAATAAGCCTTATATATGTCTATGTTGTGTGAAAAGAAACCCTAAACAAATACATAAGCTTGGGTCGAATTTCAAACTTGGAAATTTCAAAATCGTAATTCTCGATAAATTGAGGATGTGTCGAGCCATCTATGGAGCTTCATATTAAGTCTCGACAAATAGCTCGACAGATGATTGCTATCGAGACTTAATGAACAACTTTTTTTCACTTGTTTCTTGGACCAATCTTCATGACTTTTAATACGAACACTTGATATGCTTGAACAACATATTTATTGATGTATTAAACCCAGCTTAGATCTACCAAATTACAAGTAAAGTGCATTTTGTCAAAGGACTAGCTAATTACATAAAATATGACCTTATCAGAATTGATTCGATTAGTAGACTTTTAACAAATATTAAGTTGACTATTTTGATTATGTGGATGTAGTTGGTTTATTTTTTATTTTTTTTATATAGCATTGGATAATTTAGCATGTTAAACTATTTTGCAATATTTGATAGATGCATATATTTTGAAGTACTTTTTATAGTTATGTAGATGGTTATATTTTGATTAATTGTGGATGGTTATGTAGATTATTCTATATATATATATATATATATATATATATGGGATGGTTTTATTTTTTTATTTATTTATTTTTTAGTATTGATTTTTTTAAAAATGTTTGTGAACATGTTCGAAATAAATTTGGGATGCAAAATGAGAAGTGTTGCAAGCAAGCAAATAAGTATCGGAAACCAGCAACTTTCAAGGAAGGTGACTTGGTTTGGATTCATCTTAGGAAGGAAATATTTCCCTCTAAAAGATCTTCTAAGTTCTAAGTTGTAGCCTCAAGCTGATGGGCCTTTCAAGGTGCTGCAATGGATTGGTAAGAATGCTTACAAGATTGAGCTACCAAGGGATTAAGGTATTTCACCAACCATCAATATTTCTGATCTTTCTCCTTTCTATGAAGATCAAGAAGACCAAGTGGACTTCGAGGCAAGTCCTTTTCAACCAATAGAGTTTGGCATTGGAGTGTCCCAAGTTCCAACAAACCCAATTTGATGCTAAGTTTGGCCTAGATTTTTTTCTTAAGTCCAGAAGTGTAGCCAATTATTTTGAACGTTTTTCCTCCAAAAAGTATCATTAATAATTTATAGTTTCCAAATAAGTCAAATAGCCTTAATTAGTAATTCCTAGGGAATTATTAGACTTTATGTTTGTTAAATATTAGCATTGATACATCATGTTGAATATGCTAGTATAGATGCGGAAGCGGAAGCATAAAATATAAACACAATAACACACGAGGGTTACGTGGTTCAGCCTAACGGCCTACATCCACGGAGGAAACCCTGAAGGGCTACATCAATAATATATTATAGTGTAGTACAAATCCTGTGTTACAATGAATTATAACATGTGTATATATAGTAAACTAAACCCTAGACTAATAGACTTCTAGTACAAGTAGGAGACTTGGCTTGCACTCAAAGTAGAATTAGGCTTGGGCCTATACTAATGGGCTAATATATCTCTAACACCCCCTCTCAAACTCAAGATGGAAGCTTGATGAAATCTTGAGATTTGATAAGGTTGAGAAGATCCCTTGAATGAAGTTTGGCTCTGTGACGGTAGTTGGAGGAAGGCAATGGTCTTGTAGTGTTGATGCGACTTCTAACGGTGGCTTGACTATACCGGAGAGTTTTGACGGTAGCAGTAGGAAGCCAAAGAAGATGAACACAGCGAAAAAAAAACACCGAGGAAGACAAAGATTGCTCTTAAATATACCGTAAGGACAGAAAACCATGGCCACATGAAGGTGGCTCTGATACCATGTTAAATATTAGCATTGATACACCATGTTGAATATGCTAGTATAGATGCGGAAGCGAAAGCATAAAATATAAACACAATAACACACGAGGGTTACGTGGTTTAGCCTAACGGCCTACATCCACGGAGGAAACCCTGAAGGGCTACATCAATAATATATTATAGTGTAGTACAAATCCTGTGTTACAATGAATTATAACATGTGTATATATAGTAAACTAAACCCTAGACTAATAGACTTCTAGTACAAGTAGGAGACTTGGCTTGCACTCAAAGTAGAATTAGGCTTGGGCCTATACTAATGGGCTAATATATCTCTAACAATGTTTTAATTTTCCTAAGCTGACAAGTCTTTTATTGTGTTTCTAGTTCTTGAGTCAAGTCTGACTTTGGTAATGCAAAATTTAATGTTTTAATTACCATTTTCATTCTCCTATGCTTAAAAAGTTTTTCTAAGCTTTATATAAGTCTTTTTACATAAATAAATAAAATTAGAGTGTATTTTCCAATTATATTGCCTTTGTGCTTCAGAAAATGGATTTCTTCTTTAAAAATTTTATTCCATTGGTGGATTCCTTGGGTGGTGAGTTAGGGTTTTGTATCTTTTTTAGTTGTGTTTTTGTATCTCACAGAGTGGTGAGTCATTTATCTCCTTTATTTATTGAGTGTTTGGTTCAATTATCATTTTATATTATATTCCAGCCATCCATCATTCAAATATCGAATTAGTTTGAGTTTTCCCTTTCTATTCTAGAATTTTTATCATCTATATTTTTGCACAAGATTAGCAAGATTGGATCCATATAGGTTTGTTCTTGTCTTTTATGTTTAAACATAACATAAATGAATTTCATAAACATAAAAGAATTTATAAACACATGTTAATTATGTACATTAAATTATAATTTATAAAACAATTATTTCATTTATGTTAAAAATGTGTTATATTCTAATTAACAAGTTGTAATAGTATAAATCATATTATGTAAACATATTCTAATGTTTTTTTTTATTTTTTTTATTTGAGTTTTCATAATGTACGTAAAAAAAAAAAAAAAAAAAAAAAAAATCCAGATGCTCATATAATTGATATTCTACTTAAATACATTTACACAATAATAGAAATGACCTATAGTATTTCATTTAATGATGAATTTCTTACATAGTTGCCTAAACTTTAGTCATACAAACTAGTAGTCATTCAGTTCAAATCAAAAAAGCGATGCAAAGTGAAAGGTTTCTTTACAGTAAAGAAGTTGAGCTCTAGCTTCTCAAGTGCAGTAGAATTTTTTGTCCCTTCTCTAAGAAGGTGTTGATTGTCTCCGTGGATTAACTACGTTAATCATCGGCTAGTGGGTTGTCTCTTTTAGGGGATTGGGAAACAAGAGTGAGGAGAGTGATTTTTTTCAATCAATACTATGGATGATCTTGCATAGAATTGGAACAGACTTTCTCTGTCAAAGAGGGAGGGTTCTAGTTGCAGCCTGACAAAAGATGATGGAGTCCCATAATTCTCCATCGCAGCCAAGATTTTTACTAAGAGAGCTTTAAGTATCGATGTTATCGCAAGAACCTTCACTCCATTGTGGAGGTCTCGCAGTGGTTTTAAGATTAAGTCTCTGGGTGATCATAAAATCCTTTTTAATTTTGACAATAAGAATGATGTTGACAGAATCCTTATGAGTGAACCGTGGAGCTTTGACAAGCACCTAGTTGCAATGGAACAATATTAGAAAGATACCCCTCTACATTAGCTCAAGTTTGAGAAGACGAATTTTTGGGTTCAAATCCACGATGTTCCATTACGATATATGATAGTGGCTGTAGTTGAAAAAATTTGTGAGGTCATTGGAGATGTCTTTCAACCAAAGGACCCAAAAGATGCAGATGGTGGGAGTTTTTTACGTCTTAAAATTTCTATCGACCTATCTTTACCTTTGTGCCGTGGACGTTTGGTTTCTCTAGAGAATGATAAGCAAGTGGGTGAGCTTTAACTACGAAAGACTTCCGAACCTGTGCTACTGGTGTGGTTGCCTAACTCATGTTGACAAGGATTGTGCTATTTGGATAGAAAGCGAGGGAACACTCCAAACAAAAGATCGACAATTTGGTTCGAGTATACGCGCACCTACTTTTATGCCATGAAGGAAGAGTGTACTCATGGTGCTTAGATTTTACTCAGCGAAGAAAAAATCAGGAACGATCAGTCCTAGTTCCACAGTAGTCATCGAGTCCACAAGCAAATCCATGGTGAGTCTAGGACCATCGGAGGGTTTAAGCGGTTGTAACGACAAGGAAGGAGGTGTATCACTGGAAGGGGAAGTCCATGGGCTAGCTGGCAACGTTAAAACTACATTTAATCACCATAACATGGGCCTTGATTTCACATATAGACTTCATAACATGATAAATCAGGACTTTATGCCTAAAAGGGTTATTGAAGAGCAAGTCAAGGATTTTGATACCCAACTGAAAGAGATCGATGCTGAGTTGGCCAAGTCTGATCATCAGAATTTTAATTCAATTAATCATGTTGACTTTGACTCACGTGCACCTAAGTGCCCTTTAGCCCAAGCTCAGAATAATGAAGCATGTGATCCTCATGATTTGGCTAGGGCTTTCACGCCCTCTGTCCAATTGCGTGTTCTTCCTAAGTGGTCTCACAAAGTGAGAAAAGCAAACCCCACGGCAAGGTTAGCAACTGAATTACTCTCAGGTAAAAAATGGGTTGCATCAGATATGGTTATTTGTTATGATTTACCTTCCAAAAGACAACATGTTTATCAGAGTGATGTTGAAGGATTTTTTGAAGTGGTGGAGGTTGATCATTAGCCCTGCCAGGAACAATGAGTTGCCTAGCATGGAACTGTCGTGGGCTTGAGAATCTACGTATAGGAAAAGAGCTTGTAGAGATTATAAGAGCAAAAGATCTCTTTGTGGTTTTTTTAGCCGAAACATTGACAGATGAAGCAAGGCTAGATACAGTACAACGAAACATTGAGTTTAACCATCGGTGGGTGGTTCAACGAGAAGGGTGAGGAGGTGGTTTGGTTCTTTTTTGGAAATCTTCAATAAATTTGAAGGTAGAGGGTTCGCATAAGTATTACATTGATGCAACCATCAACAAAAATACAAGTAATCAATGGCGCTTCATAGGATTTTACGGCGAACCAGAGAGAGCAAAAAGAAGTGATGCTTGGAATAAATTAAGACTTCTAAATTCTGATCCGGTTATTCCATGGTTATGTGTGGGGGACTTCAATGAGATTACAAGACAAGAGGAGAAGATGGGAGGTGTGTGGCGGCCTCACAACCAAATGCAATTCTTCTGAGATGTTATTAACGAGTGTAGTTTTATGGATCTTGGGTATGTAGGTTCAAAATTCACATTGGCTAGACACTTTGAGAATGGAATATCTATATGGGAGAGGCTTGATAGAGGATTAGCCAATAATGGGTGGTTTTTGAAATTCCCAGGGTCTTGGGTTCATCATCTACAATGTGATTCTTCAGACCATTGTTCGCTTCTTATTGTTCTTGCACCACTAGAGATTCCTCAACGAAAAAAACCATTTTGATTTGAGGAAATGTGTTTGTCCAACCCAAGTTATGGAGAAACTGTACAGGCAGCCTGGGACTCTATGGATGGGTCAAATTTGAGCAATGGAATTTTGGCAAAAATTGAGAAGTGTGGTATGGACTTACTTTGGTGGAATCGCAATGTATTTGATAATGTGAGACAAGAATCAATAAAAAAGAGAGAGTTGTTGAGCAGGGTTGAAATTGAAGCACAATGCTGTGGATTTAATCATCGAGTAAGGGAATTAAAAGCCAAAATTGGGGTACTCATGGATAGGGAGGCGAGGATGTGGGCTCAAAGGTCACAGTTACTATGGGATAGCCAAGGTGACAAGAATACATAGTATTTCCATAGTCGGGCAACGAAAAGATTCCGAAAAATTAGATTAGGGGAATTAGAGATGAGATGGATGACTGGAAAACTCACTTTGATGAGATCGTTGTCGTGTTGACAGATTATCAGAATCTTTATACAACTTCTACTTCTGAAAATTCCAGCAATGTGTTAGCGTATGTCCCTCAATTAATTATGGATGAGATGAATTCATACCTGTTACGTGAGTTCATGGAATGTGAAGTTTCAGCAGCTTTGAAACAAATGGCTCCACTTAAGGCACTAGGTTCGGATGGAATGCCACCTCTATTCTACCAACACTTTTGGGGGACAGTGGACAAGGATGTGACTTCCTCCATTTTATCTTGGCTAAAGACAGGTACTTTACCCTACCCTATAAATCACAATTTTATCACACTCATTCCAAAGATTGAAAATCCTAAATATGTCACTCAATTTCGCCCTATTAGTCTTTGTATTGTGTTGTATAAAATTTTTTCTAAAGTTTTAGCCAATCGACTAAGAACTCTCCCTCCCACCATTGTCATTGAGCACCAGTCAGCTTTTACCAAAGATATGTTGATTTTTGACAATATCTTAGTTGCCTTTGAAACATTACACTGTTTGCAAAAATATAATTCTGGCTCCTCAGGATTCATGGCACTTAAACTGGATCTGAGTAAGGCATATGATTGAGTTGAGTGGATTTTCCTTGAGGAAATCATGAGGAAGATGGGGTTCAACAAAAGATGGATTAATCTGACCATGACTTGTGTTAAAATAGTGACATATTCTATTTTAGTGAATAGGGAACTGAGAGGCCTTATTCACCCATCTAGAGGTATTAGACAGGGTGACCCACTATCCCTCTTTCATTTCTTGCTGTATACTGAAGGGTTGAATGGGTTGATAAAAAATGCTGAATTGAATGGAGATATTCATGGCTTCTCTCTCTATAGGAGGGGCCCAAAACTAACTCATCTCGTATTTGCACACGATAGTCTCCTATTTTGCAGGGCAATAGTGAAAGAGTGTGCCAATGTTCTAAAAATTTTGGAGGCTTATAAGGGGGCTTCAGGTCAAAAGGTGAACATGGATAAAACAGCTCTCTTCTTTAGCAGATCTACTTTGGATGATATTAAATCAAATATCAAACAAACCCTAGGTGTGCAATAGATTTTACAATATGAGAAGTATTTGGGGCTTCCTTCATTGGTGGGGAAAGGAAAGAAATCTAGCTTCAATTATATTAAAGAAAGGGCATGGAGAAAGTTTCAAGGTTGGGAAGGTAAACTACTATCATTAGCTGGAAGGGAAGTCTTAATAAAATCTGTGATCCAAGCAATTCCAACCTCACTATGGGATTCTTCAAAATTCCTTTGGGTTCGTACCATGATATTGAAGCACCAATTAAAAATTTTTGGTGGGAGCAACGAGGTGACTGTAGGAAAATTCATTGGGTAAAGTGGGATGAGTTGACAAAATCAAAAATGGTGGGTGGAATGGGATTTTGGGATTTGGCTCTTTATAATGATTCTGAAGCGAGCTTGGCACCTATTACATAATAGATCATCTCTATTTTATAAGGTGTTCAAAGCACCTTTTTTTTCCCAAATTGTTCAATAATGGAGGCCAAGGATTCGAGGGGAGGATCGTGTGCCTAGAGAAGCATACTTAAAGGGAGAGATGTTATACAAAGAGGGGCTAGATGGAGAGTTGGGGATGGGAAATCAATTAATATATGGCAGCACAGATGGATTCCAAGGAAACTCTCTTCCTAGTGGTGTCATATCCAATTGAGTCAATGGTTGATTGTCCTATGGTAGTGTTGATTGATGAAAGTGCATGGAAGTGGAATGAAGAATTGATTGATGGGATTTTCTCCCAAGAGGAAGCAGCAATTATTAAAAAAAATCCTACTAAGCTGTAGAGTTGTTGAGGATGTCTTGATATGGCCACATACGCAGGATGGGCAGTACACATGTAAAATGGGTTATAGGTTCCTCAAGGAAGAAGCCGAGCTGGGTTACATGCAGAAGGCTTCAGGAATGGACACAAACTTGTGGAAAGGGATTTGGTCTCTCCAAATTCCTAACAAAGTTAAAAATCTGCTATGGAGGGCATGTCGAGGTGCGATGCCAACAAAGGAGGTCTTAGTCCGATGTACAATCATCGAGGATCCACTTTGTGACCGCTGCCATGCAACCCATGAGACATCGTTGCATGCTCTCTAGCTATGCAAGGAATTAGACACGGTTTAGGAGAGGTTTGCCCATTGTCAAGTACGTTGAGATGCCAACTTCTTGAATTTCAAGGAGTTACTCTCATGGATACTCACACAGACAAGCGAAGTGGAACTTTTTGCAATGATAGCATGGGGGATATGGAATCAACGTAATCAAGCATGCTGCTACCTTACTCCATCAAATTTTCCAGATTTCTAAAAGAGAAGCTTGCCAACTTCACGGTTTGTTAACCATCTGCAACATCGATGTTGGTAAGACAGGTCAATCCCAGAACTAGATGGAAACCTCCTCTGGCGGATTTAATGAAAATTAATTTTGATAGAGCTATTTTTTCTAGTGATAATGCGTCAGGCATTGGTGTGGTAATTAGAAATAACTTCGGTCAAGTCATTGCATCTTGTTCCTAATGTTTACCTTAAGTTTACAGTAGCAACGAAGTGGAGGCTTTGGCAGTAGCTAAGGTGGTGTCTTTTGCTGTAGAGATTGGCATTACTAAAGTTGTGTTGGAAGGTGATTCCCTCACAATCATGAAAGCCTTATCAAGTGATCACAGTTCTTTATCTTCTTTTGGGTTGATGATCGATGACGCTAAGTTTAGTGCAGGTAATTTTGATCAATTGCTTTACTCTCATGTAAAGAGAGAATGTAATTCTATTGCTCTTTGTTTAGCAAGATATGCTTTTGACATTTCGGATTTTTTAATGTGGATGGAGGATGTTCCACCACAATTTTCAAGCGTACTTCAGGTTGATTTAGCCAACTTCTTTTAATCAAAGTTTAGTATGGTTTCTCAAAAAAAAAAAAAAAAAAAAAAAACCTTCAGTCATACAATTCTATTAGGACATATATGGAACATGTTATGAACATATGTCATATAGAATTGGCTAATCCTTTTCCGAAACGCACTTTACTTGTATTGGATAGATCTAGGATGTGTTTAATACTTGAAGGAACAAGAGTTCAAGTCTAAGTATTGAAGCCATGCAAATCTGTCCAAGAATCAAATGAAGAAGTGTTGTTCATTAAAGCGCAAAACATATCTCGATAGATGTATCTATCAAGATTTAATATTTGAAGCTCGACAGATAGCTTGACAGATGTATCTATCGAGAATTACGAAATTTAGATTTCTAGATCTGTTATTCATGCATATTTAAGCTATGTGTTTAGATTTTCTTTTCTCACAACTCTAGATATATATATAAGAATTATTTTAAGGGCCGTCATAAGGTTGTCACACTTGTTGTTACATGCATATGGTGACCGAAGACAATTTGCTCTAGTTCATATTTCTCTTGAAGAAGCTGCTGCGTTTGTATGCCATAAGGTTTTATGACCAAGGAGCTTCTTAGTCTTCATCGTGTGGATGAACTGAAGAACTTTGTAGCCAATATCCTTCTGTAGTTGGTGTGTTAGTCACGTACTGGGATCCGTGTATCAATTGACTAGTCACGTATTTAGAGCCGTGCATTGAAAGGAGAGATTGTCACTACATTACAAGTCCAATTATGTATTAGGGTAAGGGTTCAACTGTAGGTTGGTATAAGGTATTGAGATTCCTTTACTTGTAACCGCTTGTTTTAATAATAGTGGATTCTCAAGAGTGGTACCTTAAATTCACCCGGTAGGGTTTTGCCTTGGTGGTTTTCCCCATTTGTAAACAAATTACCTGTGTCAAATTTAATTTCCACTGCATTTAGTTATTTGGTGATTTGTTTGTGCCATCACGCTTATTGCATGTTAAATTGACTTAATTAATTCACTTGGCTAATTAATTGGTTTATTTACCCAAGAGGTCAATACATTCTTGGCCTATCAAGTGGTATCAGAGTGGGCACACTCTGATTAGGGTTAATCTTTGCTATGTGATCCATTGACCCCTGTTTGTCATGGATAGAAGACAATCTTTAATTATCCCTCCTTTATTTGATGACACTAACTATGCATATTGGAAAGTACGTATGAGAGCTTTCTTACAGTCTTTAGATGAAAAAGTGTGGCAGGTTATGGAAATAGGCTGGACCAAGCCAAAGGAAGCGCCAGTTGAATGGGATGATGCTAAGATCAAAGTGGAAAACTTTAATAGCAGAGCATTGAATGCTTTATTCAGTGCAGTCACAAATGAGGAGTTCAAGATGGTATCCTCCATTGAAACTGTTAAGGAAGCATGGACCATCCTCCAGACTACTATGAAGGAACTAAGGCTGTCAAAGATTCAAAGTTTCAAAATCTTACCACGAGCTTTGAAGAGATTAATATGGAGGAGGATGAGTCATTTGATGAGTTCTATGCCAAGCTGAAGAACATAGTGAACTCTGCATTTAATCTTGGAGAAACCATTCCAGAACCCAAGATTGTAAGAAAAGTGCTCAGATCTCTTTCGGAGAGATTCCATGCCAAGATCACTACTATTGAGGAATCAAACGACATTGATCAAATTCCTTTGACAAAGCTGGTTGGCAACTTGCAAACCTATGAATTGGGTTTGCCTAGGATCCAGAAATCAAGTAAGAGTAAGAGCATGGCATTGAAGGCCAAAAGTAGTGACACCAATGAGTCTTTAGATGATGAAGATTCCAAAATGAAATCCTACATCACTAGACAATTCAAAAAGTTCATGAAGAATTCCAATGTGAAAGGATTTGACAAGGACTGAAAGTAATCCAATTCTTCACAGTTTAAGAGCCAAGATAAAGGGAAGGATGCTAGGGATGGTGCTCAGTATAGTGTTCCCTCTGGACCAAAATGCTTCGGATGTCAAGGCTTTGGACATATGAAACAAGAATGCCCAACTTATCTCAAGACCATTGGGAAAAGTAAAGCCATTACTGCTACCTTGAATGACATCGAGTCTGAGGATGATTCAAATAATGATGACAAAGGAATCTTGATTGCCTTCATCGTCATGGTAAATCCTATTGAGGGGATTGTTGAAGAGGTAGATGAAGAAGCGGACTTGGTGGAGTCTAAGTTTAAGAAAATGGATGAATAAGATGACATCCATACTGCCTATGCAAAGTTGTACAAGGTCTTTGAAAAGTATGAGAAATTGTATAGGTTGGCCACCAAGAAGCTAAGTGATGTGGAACTTGACCGGGAAGAGCTCTCCACAAAGGTTGATGAAGCTAATCAAACCATTGGAGTTTAGTGGTTTGAAAACAATTTCTTGGCTAAGAAGACCAGGAAGCTTGAAGCGGAGGTGTTCCAAGTCAGAGGTCAATTGGAAAAGACTTCCAGTGCAAAACTTGATGAGATGCTTAACTTTCAAAAATTTGTTTTTGATCGAACCGGTTTAAGGTATGATTTCTCTTCTCCTAATATTGCTTCTTCTAGTACTACTGTGTTTGTTTCATTTGCTAATAATGTTGAATCTGAGAATAATGATGTGAAAACTGTTTTAGCTAGTGAGAACATAGACAAAAGGAAATCTATCTCAGGAGCACCCCCTAAGCTTAATAAGAAGGAGACTAAAAACCCTAGGACTAAGAAGGGTAATAACCAAAGGTCTAAACAGAAGAAGCAGCATCTCTGTCATCACTGTGGAGCTACTGGACATACTCGACCTAATTGCTACAAGTGGTTAGCCACTCAACAAAGCAATAGTATGATCTCATCTGGAAACCAGAATCAGTTTCCATCCTCTTTTGCTCCTCTTGGAGATCTTTTTAAAGCCCTTATGTTTCTTTTGAACTTGAATGGTTCCAATTCTTCCCCCTCATTGCTAGATCAAGGGTTCACTAAACGGAAAGGTTCTTCTAAGGTGTGGAAGGAAAAAGACTCAAAGTGATTTAGTCACTTTTTCTCTTTCTCCCTCTCTTTTTGTTTGTGTATTACTTGTGTGTTTTGCTTTCTTGATTTGAGTTAGTCTAGTTTTATGTTATGCTTTGTTTAACATGTTTTTGTTTATTTGTTTTTAGTTTTGCTTTATTTTGTTTTTCATAAAAACAAAAATTGAAAAATCAGAAAAATACAAAAACAATGTGTGTTTTGTGTACATTGGTACTTATGTACCTTTAATGGCCATTGAAACAAAATTTTCTAAACTTTGTATCTTTTGTAACTTAGATGAGTATCTTTATGCACAACTAAGCAAGTGAGCTTTGTGGCTCATGTTTGTGATGAGTAAGATTAAGTAATATCTTGTACTTAACACTCATATTACTCTTTTTGACGGGAATGATTAAAAAAATCCTAATAGAAAGGCATAAATAACCATCTCACCACTAAAGCCCACCAATCATGAAATAACATTTGTATGCTTCGGCATAACAAAAGTGCAATGTTAAGGCTTAACATAATTTGGTATTTCTTCTCTCTCTTATATGCCCATGCATGATATGCTAGAAAGAAAAAGAATATGCAAAGAAAAATCAAAAGCAAATAGTATCAAAATGCTTTTAAATATGGTTGCAAGCGTGTTTCTAAGAGATATGAGAGTTATAGGATGTACCTCAAATGTGATAGTCCTCATCAAGCAGTTATGATTGTGTGTCAGTTATATTGATTTTCTCATATCTAAAATCGTCATAACATGAAACACCTATGCACTCTTGTGATGTTTTCACACACAATACGCAAATTCTTTGCCACTTCTGATACATGTGCAGGCACAATGTGATTTGGACATCATAAGAAATACATGTGTTAATGTATGCTCACTAAACTATCTTGACTTATTTTTGAAATATAAAATTGGTTAGATATGTTTAGCGTGTGTGTGTTTTGGATCTAAATGCTTTACATTTTTCTTGTTGAGAGATGATTTTGAAAGCTTAAAATGTTGTTTGAATTTTTGGTTGAGTAGCTTGCTTGATTGCATTCATTTCTGTGTTTTTCTCCTCTTTGAAAAACTGTTTTTATCAAGCTCGACAGCTTCCCGATAGATCTCGACAGATAGCCATCTATCGAGACCCTTGGACTGCTTTTTCTTGACAGATCTTAAAGCATTTTCAATCCATCAAGGCTTTTTGGAATTTGTCTCGATAGCTTCTCAACAGATTCTCAATTCATTGAGAAAGTTTCTGTCTGGCCTATCGATTCTCGATAGCAGCTCGATCCATCGAGGCATTTTTGCGATTGATAGATTCATCTGTCGAGAATTAGTTCTTGATAGATCCTTGATGGATCTCGATCCATCGAGACGCATTTTCTATAAATAGATCCAACACGATTTCAGATCTCATTTTCTTCGATCTATCTTGACAAAAACACTTTCTTTTCTCTCCCAAACACTTTTCTCTCAACCCCTTCATCTTCCCCGCTTGATTTTTGGCCTAAACCTTGCTTTTTACCTCTGGTATGATCTCGTTTTCTCTCTTTCTTCATGCATTTCATACTTTTAGACCTAGATTTTTGGGTTTTGAATTTTTTTTGGGGTTTTTGGAAATTGATGAGTTATTTGTGAAATTTTTGGGTTAGATTTTGCTTAAATGATGTTATATGCTCATGCATTGCATTACATTTACATTTTCACAATGTTTCATGCATTTAGATGTGTGTTTTATATGTTGGAACCTTGTGTGCTGATAGGATTGGATTGGGTTGAGCCCATAATGTTCTTTTTGTTGGTATAAGGTACTGGGATTCTTTTACTTGTAACCACTTGTTTTGATAATAGTGGATTCTCAGGAGTGGTGGACTTAAATCTGAGGGCGGTATGCATATGCATACTCCAAGTACTTGGATGGCCAATATTCACTTTTCTTGATATCACTCTTCTTGTCATCGTCCCCCTTGCCTTCTTCACCATCTTTCTTTTCTTCTTCTTTCTCTTCGTTTTTGTCTTCTTCTTTCTTGTCATCTTCCTTCTATTTTTCATCTTTTACTATAAGAGTCTGCTTCTTCTTTCTCTTATACACAGTTTACCAGCACTGTATATGTTAACACCGATTTAACGCCTGCAGTACACTTCAACGTCTCAAAGTGCATTTAACAGTGACTGCAATGCAGTTGCTGCCATATGTTAGTACATTGCTTTTTAAGAAAGAGTGAAATGTTAAAACAAATTGAGAATCCTAACAACAGCCGCAATAATTGAGAAACTTGAAAAAGGTATCGTATTTCTATATTTTTAATATATTAGCTATTTATCACATAAGATTATAATAAATAAAATTATAAGATAATAAAATTAAACCAAATACTGGCCTTTTATGTATAGTAAACCTATCCCTCTCTTTTATGTATTCTATTGTAAATAACAATTTTCACATTGTTTTAAGACCAATCATTAGCGACTCAATATTTACAACTTACTCTTAATTAAAAAAAAAATTACAACTTACTAATGCTCTTTGTGCAAATAATTCCTTTCACAAATTTAAATATTTTCTTTATACTCTACATTGCACTGTCACATCCTCGTTAACCACTCTTGTCATTGGTTTAAGCAAGTTGTGTAACCATGTCAAAGTAGAATATTACTCAAAGAGACTTTAGAAAAGATTAAAATATTTTATTCATTATGAAAATATGTTAACGTAAGATAATTTAACGTAAAATAATTTATAATGTTAATATGTTATAACATTTTAATAAAATATAATACATTTTTGAACATAAATTGGAATATTATTAAGGATCTTTTTAAAATATACTTTGCTTATAGCATATGTTTGTAAACTCCTTTATGTTTATAATATTCTTTAATGTTATGTTTATAATAATATATAACTTTATAAACATAAAAAAGAGAGGGATAAATCCCTTGGATTTTGGTGGGGAAATCAAGATAATACAAGGAAGATGCAATGGGTGAAGTGGAGAACTCTTTGCTCCCCAAAATCCCTTGGAGGTATGGGGTTTCGAGATTTTAGACAATTCAACGATGCACTTCTTGGGAAACAGGGGTGGAGGCTCTACCATGAAAAAGATATGTTGCTTTATAAAGTGTTCAAGGGGGTGGAGAGTTGGAACTCGGAGCTAGGTGGAGAGTTGAGGATGGTTCTACAATAGATGTTTGGAAGCATAGGTGGTTGGATTCATCAGGGGGTGGAAAGGTCTTCTCTCCTCGTCAGGACTCGTCTCTGGCTGTAGTAAAGGATTTGTTCATTATTGGAACTAAGATTTGGAACTCGGACCTTATTGATCAGAATTTTTATCCTTAGTAGGCAGAATGTATCAAGAGTATGCCTGTTAGTTTTCATACAGAGAGGGATTCACTTATTTGGCCGTGGACCCCGTATGGGGTGTATTTGGTCAAGAGTGCTTATCAGATTTTGGCTACCGAATCACTTTCTTCCCAGGCCAGTTCATCCTCTCTTGAAGCTACCAAGCCCCTGTGGAATGGCATTTGGAAGCTTAAGGTCCCAAACAAAGTGAAGCACTTCATGTGGCGGGCGTTACATGAGTCTCTACCTACGAAATTCAACCTCGATGCTCGGCATATCCTACCTGACAATAGTTGTGGTCTATGCGAGGAGTTTCCTAAAGATGTTATTCATTGCTTATGGCTATGTGACCATGCCAAGTGTATTTGGCTATTGGATGTGACCTTCAGCTTTCCACGTACAAGAAATTTTAGAAGCTTTGGTGATTTGGTGTCTTTTGTGATATCTGAAATGACTCCAAATACTACTACACTATTCTCTATGGTTGCTTGGTGTATATGGACTAGACGCAATAAGTTAAGAGAGAGGCAACCTGTTTGGGATGTTGGGGAAACCGTGAAGAGAGCCAGGGAGCTGTTGCAGGAACTTAAAGATGTGCAAGACTCCCCTATACTGTCTGCTATTCCTTGGGTGGAGGTAAAATGGAAACTACCCAGTGCTGTTTTATTTAAGATCAGTTTCAATGGAGCAGTTTTTGAGGACATGGGGCTTGCTGGTATGGGGATTATCATCCGCGATGAGTCAAGGATGATCATTGCTGCCTTTAGTCAGAAAATTCCTTTGCTAAGCTCGGTGGATATGGTGGAAGCTCTGGTAGCAAGGCGAGCTCTGATTTTTGCCCAAGAGATCAGTATTTTCAACGTCGAAGTGGAAGGTGATTCTTTGAAAGTTATACAGGCAGTTAATAACCCAAAGCCCAATAGATCTCAACTGGGTCATATTATAAATGATATTCAGAGAATTGGTGCTGGCATGCAGACTTGTAGTTTTTTTCATACACGGGGTGGGGGGGGGGCAATAGGTTGGCCCACTCCCTTGCAAAGCAAGCAGTTCTTGCTGTTGATACTGATGTGTGGTTAGAAGAATTATCACAAGACTTGATTGATGTATTTCAGATTGATTTAGCTTAATAAAGTTGACTTACCTTTTCCTCAAAAAAAGAAAAAAAAAAAAGAGGGATAAAGATATAAAAGCTAATAGTTTTGGTTTTATTTTATTTCCATTTAAAAAATTATTTTCAACAATAATCTTTATATTTTTTATATATTATAATCTTATAAATATAGTATATTAAAATTTTAGGAAGCCAAAACCTTTTTGCTATAAATTTTTGTGAAGTATTATGTCCACAATATTTTCCCAACAAATTCTAGGTGGTAAGTTTTTATTGGTTCTAATTTGGAACCAACCACTTAAATTAATTTTTTTCCCAATAGTAACAATCCGTAACAATGTGCCACTTAGGATTTGTTATGAAGGTTTTGTGAAAATGTTGTGGACATAATATTTCTCTAAATATTTAGGAACCAAAAGAATTAAATCAACCTTATTAGGGACGAAGCTATTGTTGGATTTGGGGGGCAATGGTCCCCCCATTTTTTTAAAAAAAATATTATTATATGCATGGGTATTAATTTTAGCAATTTTATTCCGTAAAATTACACTTTGCACCATTAACAATACAATTAATTCTTTTAAGAGTATTGTTATAGTCATAAACTTTTCTATAACATTTTACAAATTGAACATGTTTACAAATTAACTGTTAATGTAATAGATTCTTATTGGTTTGCATTTGGACCCATCACTTATATTATTTTTTTACTTACTAGTTACCAATAACCACTCATCACATTAGCAATCTATGAAAAAGTTTGTAACTCTTGCATTTTTCTTATTTTAAAGACCAATTTATATATATATATATATATAGATCTAAAATCTAAAATAAAATATACATGCCCAAAAAATTAGCCCAACAACAAACATTACTAATAGTAATATATATATATATATATATATATATATATATCCCTTAGCTGTTAAGCAGTAGCAAAGTTGGAGGTCAAAGCCACCGCATACAACCAACAGCAAAGCCACCCCCTAACTCTATGTTCTAGCTCCGCCCCTAAACCTTATAATCGAATTATTTTAAGACTCCTTTCTACGATTGTATGTTTCAACTTTTGTTAATGTCATTCTTTCCTATGTCTCATAATTAGCTGGCAAGCTATTTGAGTAAGTGGTTGTTTGAAGTTTACATCATCTCATCTTTTTATTATTAGAAGATAGATAAATATAATATTTATCACAATCTTGTCATCAAGTTGTTATGGAAATTTTAGATATTTATTAACATCATATACTATTTTTAACTTTCAAAGAATGCATTTTCGTACAAAACTTTAAATCATAACAATATCTCTCTCTCAACTTTCTCCAATTTCTTTCTCTCTAGATTTTATTATCCAAAAAAGGAAAAAAAAAAAAAAAAAAAGAAGATTTTTATGTTTGATGACCCAATTCACACACCACACAAAGTAGGAATAAAAGGCTCAGTAGCACTCCAAATGATGATTTCCATGAAAACCTCTTTCTTGCTTTTATGCCCCTCAAACAAAGATAGAATATATATATTACACTATTATTTAAAGGGTCTTTCCTTTTTCTTTTTGAGAAAGTAGAGCCTTTCCTATTTGGGATGGATTTTTTGGTGGTTCAAAAATACCTCTACATCCTAAATTTAAATTGAGACAAAACTTAAGGATAACATAGTTAAAATACATTTTTAAAATATTCCCTACAAAATAGGACCACTCTTTTATTGGTTTTCAAATTGAGTATTAAAAGTTTTTTTTAGAATAAAGTATTAAGAGATTTGAATTCTTTGAATCACTTCATGTTTACCCTCTTTTTTTATAATTGGCGGCAAGTTTTTTTCTAAACAGTTATTATTATTATTTTTTTAAATTCCCAAGTTTCATTGCCTTGCCATCAATTTTTTTACTACTTATCAATTTTTTTATGAGATAATTTTACTTTACGTGATAATAGGATTTTTCCCTAGAATTTAACATTCATTATCTCTAAATTAGATATGTCTCACCAATTTATATAAATATATATATATATATATATATATATATATATATATTGAGATAGAATAGACCGCCATGGCCTTCTTGAACTCTTACACATGCCTGAAATCATCGCATAAGGCAAAAAGGCACCAGTAGAATTGCATGAAATTCTACTGGTGAAATGGCCTTCTGAACAATAGTCGTAGCCTCGCCACGAGGTACCCCCTAAAAATGGCGAATTCCTTCGTGGATTTAGTGAGGTTTACTAGCAGAAGCTAATAGTTTAATTTCTATTCCATCTAAAGAGTATCGTGTGTGCTTTTTTGAGGCTTCTGACATCAGTTGGTATCAAAGCCTTGACATACCCTGGTCTAATGGCTAACCGGAGAGATGGTGACCACCACAACAATGATGGCAATAACTGTAGACATCGCATTTTATACCCTTTACGACTCAGGCCCCCGTTCCCCAATGATGCTCGAACTCTAAGGCTCAAGGCCAGTTTAGAGCCCAATCAGATATCAAATTGACTTGAAGGGTGCTAAAATGGAAAGTTTAACATTTTAAATGAACAAAAATCTATTTTGGAAAATAAAATGACCAAGGTAGTTCTCGGCCTGCATACGTGGGTCATGGCCCACATATGCAAGCCAAAGTTTGTGTACGCAGGTACATTCCTACGTACACAGCTAGGGTTTCAAAAGTATAAAAAAGGAAAGTTTTCTGCAATAATGGATGAGGTTTGGAATGAATCCTACATCGTCTAGGAGTCATTCCAAGCCCCATTTTTTCAACTATAAAAAGCCTTACATGGTGCATTTTCAGAGGACACAGAAATCCCACGGGAAAAACCTAAGATTCACTAGAAAATAGTAAATCAAAGGGGAGCTTTTCACAAAACACCCTTAAGTCATTTTTTATTTGATTGGGACCTTTTGTAGCCCTAATCCTTTGAGTTTAAGATTGCTAATCACTATTTTATTGAATTGTGTTAGATTTGACTAATGGGAATGGTAAAAAATTAAGTCTAGGAGCTTTTGCTTTAAGGTATTTTTATGAACTTTTCTGCCTTTAATCTGTTTCTTCGTTTAGTTTATGTTTATACATGCTTGTTTAGGTTAGTTTTAGGCTTTCTTTATGTCTTTAAGCATGTTAGGCTGCTAGGTTTGCATTTTCTTTTTTTGTTAGGCTTCTACTTTGTTTCTACGTTAATTAGGTTTTCTGGGTAAGGATCTACGTATGCATGATCTAGCCTACGCACACAGGTTGACCTCATGTGTACACAAACTTGTTCTAACGTGTGTGATGCTGTTACCTAGAAATCCTAATTTTTGTTTGTTTTGTTTCTGCATTCACATGTTTGATTTGTACAGCCTCTTTTTCACATGTTTTTAAGCCCCATAATTGCCTGTTCACCTTTTAACATGCTCGTTTGCTATTACATGTTTAGATTAGGGTTTCTTAGTTTTAATGTCATTTATTCACATGTTCATGCATTGATGTCATAGGTGCTGTGCTACTGAGAGGTAAGTAAAGGGTAAGTCATGCATTAGCAATATTCATGCATTTGTGTTAGGGTTTTACTTTATGATGGAACATGCTTAGGTGTATGATTAGGGTTTTGTAATATGTTTTCCTTACTATGATGATATGCTTTCCTACCATGTGCAAGTTGCTGCCTTGTTTTAGATGTATGATGGGTATTCATATATTAGATGAATGCTAGGGTTTCTTTTGTGTTTGGCTCTCTTTTGTTTAAGGGTAGATAAATATGTGTTTTGGGATGAATGATGCCATGATTGTATACTTAGATGTATGCTAGTGTGTGTGTGAGTATAGATACAAGTGTTGAGTATGTTTTTAATGAGGTTAAGATATAGGACACAATGATGGGAGGCCAACCTTAGGGTTGGGCGATCTTGGTTGCCTAACACCTTCCCAAGAACGTATCTAAACTCCAAACCCAAACTCTAGTAGTAAGATCAAAGGTCTTTCCTCGAAAGGACGCTATATTCATGGTTCTTAAACCATATAAATAGGTGGTGATTCCACATTTCTGTTGTGTCCACAGTGATGACATCAACAACCTAGTCCTCACTGGGGTTGAGTTCCTTGATTTTTGTGATGAAAATCAAAAGTTTCATGATTCAACCCGATAGAGTTTGGACCGGATTCAAGAAGCACTTGCCACCTAGCTTAATCAAAACTCCTAATTGGGATGATGAAGAGCGATGTGATAACTGAGCACGTGGCCCTACCCATCGCGGTCCAAATCGGAACAGGCAGCAGGACTACAATGAAGAGAATAGTGAGGACAAAGATTATGTAGAAGGAGTCCTTTGGAATCATCGTGGTCCTATGAGGGATAATGGTCTAGATTATTAGGAGCAGAGGGACTACTAGATGAAAGTAAAGTTACCATCCTTTATCTCCATTGGATAGTATTTGGATTGGATCAGTGAGGTGGAGAAGTTTTTTGATTATATAGGTACTCTAGATGATGAATAAGTGTGTTTGGTGGCATACAAATTGAAGGGAGGAGCATCTGCCTAGTGAGATCGCGTTCAGTTAAACCGTACCTGTCAGAAATTTTTTTTGGTGCGATCATGGAGGAGGATGAAGAGATTAATGGCTGTAGACACTGCATTTTGTACCCGTTATGACTCGGGCCCCCGTTCCCCAATGATGCTGAAATTCTAAGAACCAAGGTTGGTTTAGGACCTAATCAGATGTTAAATTGACTTGAGAAACGTTAAAATGAAAAATATAAATTTTAATGAGCAAAAAAATCTACTTTTGAAAAATTAAGGCCAAGGAAGCCCTCAGCATGCACACATAGCCATGATGCATGGGCATGCAAACATGATCCTACGTATGCATGTAGGGTTCCAGAAACTATGAAAAACAAGTTTTTTGCGTTAATGCTGAGGTTTGGAAAGAATCTCACATCGTCTGAGAGCCGTTCCAAACCCCCATTTTCACAATATAAATAGCCATACATGGTAACTTTTCGAAACAGATAGGAATCCTAAGGGAAAACACTAAAATTCACTAGAAATAGTGAATCAAAGAAGGAGTTTTCCACAAACATCCTCAAGCCAATTTTCTTTTGATTAGGGCCATTTCTGGCCTTGATCTTTGAGTTTAAGATTATTAATCACGTTTCTTATTGATTGTGAATGGATCTGATTAAGGGGAATGGTAAAAAATCGAGCTTAAAGAGCTTTTGTGTTTGAGGTATTAGTCTAAACTTTCTTTTTCTTTTCTTTTCTTTTTATACTTTAATAATTTTGTTTGCTTTAGTTTTTTTGTTCTTATATGTTTATATAGTTTAGGTTTAGGTAATTTTTATGTTTTAAAGCATATTAGGATGTTAGATTCTTGTTTAGAAACTCTGCTCTGTTTTTTGGGTTGCTAAGGTTTCTGGGCTAAATCCCACGTGTGCATAATCCTAGTTGCATGCTTAGGCTTGATTATGTGCACACAGGCTTGTTCATGCATGCACATGGTCCTGCCTAGAAACTCTAACCCTAATTTTTCTGATTTTATTTTTGATTTCACATGCAATGCTTCTCTTTTAGACCTTTTTTTTATATTATATATTCATGGTTTTGAGCTTCCGTTTCACATGCTTGTTTGTTTGTTTGTTAGCTTTCACATGTTAAGTTAGGATTTATCTTGTGTTTTCTTGTTTTGATGCCATGAACATTGGAGGCACTCAATTTTGCACCCATGATTTAATCAAGGAGAATGACTTGAATGACCATCCATGTACCCCAAAAATCACGATTGCATTACATGCATTAATTTCCTCTTGTATTACATGCATCAATTTCTCTTCGCATTACATGCATTAATTCATTCATTGCATATCATAAAAATGGTATTGAGATTCTAACGGTCATAATGATGTGTTTGGTTTCCAAATTGGACTGTGTCTATGTAGAGTTGACCACACATGATCAATTTAAATTAATTCTGATTGGTTAAGCAATTAAAATTAATTAAATAATGTTGTGATTGGTTTATAATTAGTGTTTAAAATAGGGATGCATGCATAGGAATAAAAGGGTTGATTGGATAACAGTAAAATTGTGGATAATCTAAACTTTATCAAGATTTATTTTAGGGTATTTATCTACAAGATAATTGTTCCTGAAAAGCCTGAATTATCCAGAAAAGAGATAAAAAAAAAATCATAGACTAAGGATGAAAACACGTCTATGTGCGGGGATCGGATAAAAAAACCCTAGAAGAAGAGTCCAAAACACAATCGAACATGGAAGAACGTACAGTGTCCAAGAGCCCATTCGGCACTTTTGGAGTGCCGAACGGAACTTTTGGTGCCAAACGACACTTTAAGAGGGCTGAATTTCCCCCTATTGGGCTTTGGTCCAATGCCCTTTGAGTGACGATAAGGCACACCCTTTTCAATCTTTTCGTAAAAGGACCCAATTCACATTCTACACATCAGAGCTATTTTTTAGAATCTTTTGGCCACTATAAATAGGGGCTGGGTCTCATAATTCAGCACCTTTTTTTCTACACTCTGGGAAGGCACACGTTTTGAGGCTCTCAAATTGCTGATACTTGCTGATCCTCTTTGAAATTTGCTGCTTATATTAGGGTTTTTAAGTTTCAAAGATAATCAAATAAGTTTCTTTAAACCCTAAAACATCCTTTCAAGAACAAGGAGTGCTCATGCAAGAGGCTGTTTCCAATCACCCTCTCCTTTTTTATGCTTCTTTTTTATGTTGATAAATGTTTTTATTCATAACATGAATGGTTCGTCATTGTTTTGTTTAAAGCATGATTGTTTTTTTTAGGTAATTATTATAATCTCTTTCTTGAATGTCAATAATTTGCATGTGAACAATGATTTTTCTTTAATCAAAATCCGATCTGCATCTTTTTTAGATGGAGATCAGAATTTTTCTTAAAACAAAAACATATCTGCATCTTTCTTAGATGTAGATCTGAATTTTTCTTAACCCAAAAATAGATCTACATCTTCATTAGATGCATATCTGAATTTTTCTTAAATAAAAAACTTATTTGTATCTTTCTTAGATACAGATCTAATTTTTCTTTAACATATGCAGATTTTTGAAATAAAGAAAAAGATTAAACATGATTATGTTTGTGTTTGTTTCATTTAATTCATGTTGCATAAATTTAAATTATGAGTGAAACTCTCTTCTTAAACAATCTTTTCACTTTTTTAAAACATATACAAAACATATATGATTTTTCTATTATCAAAAATCATTTTTTTTTATTATCACAAAACAGATCTGATCTTTTACAAACCAAAAAACCATTTTTTTTAGTTCTTAAAAACAGATCTGATATTTTTCAAATCAAAAGACTTTATTTTATGTAATAAACATAGATCTAAATTTTTTATCTCCAAAAACAACTTTTTTTTTTTTTACATACTACAAAACAGATTTAGTATTTTGACAAATCAAAATCAATTTTTTTTACCAACCAAAAAAGATCTGATTATTTTCAAAAGAAGAGTCTTCATTCATAAATAAATTTATGTGATTCAATTTTTTTTCTCATGTTTAAGATATCATTCATGACATGCATAGAAAGGTACATAGGTCACAAGAGTCTAGAAGACTAGACTCTGTCTGGGTGGAATGGGTGCCTAACACCTCTAATTTCGTAATCTAGCTTCCGAATTTAGGTCTTTGGTTAAGTAGATCTAAGCCTTGCCTTTACTTTTTTATTTTGGGTAGAATGTAACTAGGACAAAAAGCCATGTAATTATTTGATAGAATGTAACTAGGACCCAAAGCCATGTAATTTTTCAATTTTCCAAATATGTAATTTTTTATTCAATCAATGAAGAGAATAATTCAGTCATGTATTTAGTTTTTCTTATTTTTTATATAAAAAATAAGTGGCGACTTCATACCACTTACCCAAAAAGAGAGGTGCCCTAAAAAGCACTCCAAAAATCTTTTTTTTTTTTTTAGGCAACTTTTGAGGTCTCTCACAAACATGCATCTACACGTTCATGCATAATGTCATAGGTGCTGAGATGCTATAAGGTAAGTGAGGTTAGTCACGCATTCACATGAACATGCATTTTTGAATATGATCTTGTTTAATGATAGACATAAACATGTTTGTTTGGGTGAGTTACATTTAATCACATGTTATTTAGATCTTTCCATGCTTACGTTTCTGCCTTAATTTATGGTTTATTGCCTTGGATATTATATGATGACATGGTGTTAGATGGATGCTAGGTTGATTTAAGATTCCATGTATGATAGTAACATGCTAGGGTTTATGTTATGCCATGCTAGATGAATGCTAGGTTGATATAAATATATGCTAGATGAATGTTAGGAGATGCCATGATAGATGTATGTTAGGGTATGCCATGATAGATGAATGATTAGGTATTTTTGGGATGATTGATGCCATGTTGTATGCTTAGATGTATGCTACTACGTGTGTGAGTTAAAATGCAATATTAAATGTGTCTTTAATAGGGTTAAGACACAAGACACAATGAGAGAAAGCCAACCATAGGGTTGGACCTTTTTGGGTGCCTAACACCTTCCTAAGATCATATTTTAACTCCGAAACAATATCTCTGATAGTAAGATTAATGGTCCTTTCTCAAGATGATGCTATATATATGGTTCCTAGACCATTGCAAAAACTAGGTGGCAACTCCCCCTGTTGTGTCCACAGTGGCGACTCCACTAGGGATTGTGAGTTTAATTCTTATGTGTCCTATGTCTTAACCTTAATAAAGGCTAATTCAATACTTGTTTGCACACACATTCACTTGGTTTATCCCTTTACCTCAGATGGTGATGAATGGGAAAATGGAAGGCTCCATTCCAGCTCAAGTCTTTTGAAGTTCATTCCACCAACTCACAATCGGTGCCATTGCCAATGATGGGCTTTGAGTATGTTAAAATTTTGTCACCAATCCACAAAGGTCCACTTATGCCCTTGGTTGGAATCATGGCCCACCTAGTTATGAGTGACATACTTATCTATCCCTTTAGCCTTAAGGAGCTTACCCACACTTAGAGAGATCCTAGATCCTATCAAAAGGGGACACCCTTTATATACCTCTTGTTTGTTCAACCATATATCTTATGGTCACCTAATTTTAAAGGAAAAATAAAAGATGTAAAAATGGAAGTATGACCCTAAAGTTATGGTATACCCTAAGATAATTGGAATAAAAGAAAAGAAGTTCTCACATGTAAGAGGCTTATCCCTAAATTCAAAAGTATATCTTAACTTGAAAGGTTCATAAGGCCATTGTCTAATTGCTATCATAGGCATAAATCAAAAAGCCGTTTTGAAAAAGAGGACTTTGGGCCTAAGATAACAAGTATGCTATGGACTTAGCATCCAAAATCCTACAAAGTCAATATGAATTTCCCAAATCTTGGGTCTCTTTGTTGTATGCCTAGGCCCAAAATGATGAGAACTTCATGGACCTTGAGAGGAAGGCTACAATATATCCTAGCTAAAGGGTTACTTCAAAAAATGATGGTAATGAAATGAAAGAGAAGGGCCCAAAAGTGATGAATATATTGTAAGCCCATGTTTGAGATAAAGGGTTAAAAATCTCTAAGTACATTCTAATGAAACCCATGAGAGTAAGATGAGAGCATTATTGTAAATAGACCAAAGTCCAATGAAACAAGGGGCAAGATTCATGAGAGGAAAGGGAGTGATTTTGTAATTAGGCCTTCATTAAAATAGACTTAAAGATTTTCTACGAACATCTAAAATCTAAAAGGAACCTTTTATTTGGGACATGAACTTAATGAAAATTGGACTTCTTTTCAGGCACCATTGCACCACCAAGGTCAAGAAAACGCGTCCCCACTCCAATTTCGATTCGAGAAAAGCATGGAAGGCGTTTGGTCAGGATTGATGATACACATTAAGAAGAAGTGTTCCAAGTAAGGGAATCATCTCAAGCAACAATGGCCGCTCCAATTAGCGAAAAAGTTGCATAAAAGATGAACAAAGCGACATTCTCAAAAAGATGGGAAGTCACCTCACCAAGCTAGAAGAAGCCAAGTTGAAAAGGACCCCACATGTAGAGGTTCTCGATGATGAAGAAGTGGAAGATTGGGATGAAAGGGACAAAGGTGATTATGAAAGGATCAAGCAATTTGAAAAACTCACGGCAGAAACCATAGCCATGAGGGAGAAGATGGAGAAAATGCAACTAGCTTTTTGCAAGGCCCAAGGGATGGATGATTGTCTCTACAACATGGGGGGCGTAAGCTCCAAAACTCCCATAGCACTACCTCCAAAGTTCAAGATTTCTAATGCGGAAAATTTTGATGGAACTAAAGACACAAAGCAACATGTTAGGAGGTACCTAAGCATTGTTGAAATGAAGGGGTTGGATGAGAAGCAAACTTTGCATGAATTTCCTCTTTCACTCACGGGAGGTGCATCAACATGGTACTATAGTTTGGATCCTAGCAAGACTAAGGTGTGGAATGAGCTAGTGGAGTTGTTTGTGGATCAATTCATCTTCCATACTATGATTGATGTGACTTTAGGAGATTTGGAGAAGGGGAAACATTCTCCAAAAACATGACAAGGTGGAAGGGAAAGGCATCTAGGATGGTTAATAGGCCAAATGAGAAAGATCAAATCAACATGATTATCAAGAATTTGCTTCTGACATATAATAGTAGACTCTTGTCATCGCCTATTAGTTCTTTTGGAGAGTTGTGTGATTGTGGAACTAGGATAGAGGATGCCATCAACAATGGGCAATTGGAGAAGGGATCACAAACCTCCAATCAAGAATACATATTGAGGACTAGCAACTACCTCTAAAGCACCCAATCTCTTGAATGTAAGTGCTATCATACCTCAACAAACCTTAGCCTACCCAAGCTTTACAAAGAAAGCCTGTTGAGAATTTTCTGACCTAGGAATGACCCTTTCCCAAGCATATGAAAATTTGACTTCCAAAGGATTCATCAAAAATCTAGATCCCACACCTATGCTTAATCCTGTGCCTCCTACTTAGAACCGTCACTGCCACCAGAAGTCCGGTTATAAAACCGACATTTGCTTCTGCCTCAAACATGAAACACAAGATCTCATAAACAACGGAACCCTTCCAAATCCCAACATTTTTACCAAACTTATCATTAGGAAGAACCCTTTGCCTGATTATCATAGAGCTCCTCCTCCATATCAGAATTAGGTGCAAATAGATGAGATTGAATGAGATTGCTCAAAGTTGATAGAAACCATGGAAGTTGATGCCGTGGAAGTCCAAGGAATATGGGATGAAGAAGATGAGATTCTAAAGAATGCGGTGGTTGTGTGGGGAGTACTTCCCAAAGGAATGACCAAGCTAAAGAAAAGAGTTACGGAAGACAGTGCGGCCAACATTACTAGGAGTGGGAACACTACAAACCATCATTTTTAGAGAAGGATCATCTTGGGAAGCACATAGGAGGAGGGTCTATGCACGGAACCTAATGGGAAAGAAGAGAAAGAGGAAGAATATCGAGTTTTGACTCAATTGAAGAAAACTCTAGCTCATGGCTTCTCACAAGTATCGTAGTGCTTTCTTAGATGCGTTGAATGGGAAGGAGATGCCCATAGAAACTACACCACAAGAAGTACTATCTCTCATGGGAGTTAAGGCCCTATCTCATCCTCTTCTTGCCTTTTCCATTAAGGAACTTCCTTTCGAAGGGGCCACTCACACTAGACCTTTACAAATCACCATTGAATGCATGGGCTAAGGTTCCTATGGTATTGATCAATAATGGATAAGCATTGAATGTATGTCCTTTTAGGACTACCCTTACCTTTGGCTTGGATGTGGAGACCATCATACCTTTTCCTTTAATCGTTGGGGCATATGACAATACTTTAAGGAAGGTTATGGGGACTTTCAAAGCTCCTTGCAAGATTGGTCCATTGGAGACAATTGTGGAATTCATGGATATCACTCCTAACTACAATCTTCTCTTAGGAAGGGCATGGCTTCATCCTATTGGCTATTCCCTCTTCTCTACACCAAAAGATGAAGATCCCATGGAGGGGAGGGATTGCCTTAGTGCTCAGTGATGGAGAGATCCTAGCACCGATTTGTGGACTTGAGGAAGGAGGAAGTGAGCTCTAAATAAATGGCTTTGAGTTTGTAAACATAGTTGATTATGGATTGAAGGATGAAAGGTATGCTATGGATTTGCTCCCATATTGTAGCCATGAGGTGATTGCAATAATGAAGAACATGGGGTATATGCCTGGTATGGGTCTTGGAAAAGAAGGAAAATGGGTGGTTGAATTCCCCAAATTTGAGATTCTTTGAAAGGTTTGAGATTCTTTGAAGGTTGTGGCGGAATCAAGAAGAACCTTGGTATCCTTAATGGAAACCTTGTGAAAGAATGGGGAGACTTCCTTTTTTGTGGCTTTCTCTAGTTTTGGGTAGGTAAGTATAGCAAAGTCTATCCTGGTTGGGAGATATTCTTCAATGAGGAGAAGCCTACAGTGGTGATCAAGGAAGTTCAAGAGAAAGTTGATTGGATGGACTACATGGATGCTGAAGCGGAGACTATGCTGAAGATGGAGGGGGATGTGTTCGCCATCATCAACGAGGAACCAAGTGATCCTTTTGCCTTCATCGTGCTTGCTATGGGGCAACTTAATAATTGGACTTGGGTTGGATTTTTCTAAAAACTGGTCGCTAACTCGTGCTATGCACTGGAAAGCTATTAAATATGAGTTAGAAAATTATTCTGATCACGCACACAATCTTCTCTTTTTCTTCCCCAATTTTGTGTTAAGTAGGATTAAATGTGTTTTATTTCCTATGTTGGGGCTCTTTTGTTACTGTTAATGTTTATTTCTAAGTTCTAACAGTTACATTATTAATGTCTATTGGCTTTTGTGTAAATTAAATGTCTAGAACAAAGATAAAAGTGGCAATAGTGTTTATTGAAATTCTTGACACAATGAGTGTTTTTAGGTGCATGATTTGCAAAATACATTAGAGTGAATATTAGATTTGTGTAGTCAGGTTGATTTACAATTAATAAGTTGTATGTTTTTATTGTTCCAAAATTGAATTTGGATTCTGGCTTTGAACCAGGTAAACATATAACGGTTGCAATTTTTTGAAAATAGTTTTCCCATTGCCTTTAATGGTTTTTTTTTTTTTTTTTTTTTTTTTTTTTAAAATTTTATTTTAGCCTTTTCTTGATGGGCAAATCAACCTCCTATCTTTTTATTTAACTATCCCGTGCATTGCACGAGTTAACGACTAGTTATCAATAAACGCAGACTTTTTGTCAAATTATTTCTCTAGTGGATTCCAATTTATCTTCTTGTGGATTTAGGAAAACCCCTTGTGGATTCAAGATATACTACCAGAAGCTTATAGTTTAGTTTTCGTTCCATTAAGAGAGCATCGTGTGTGCTTTTTTTAGGTTTTTGCAACATCGTATTTATATCACACGTTTCACACATTTTTTTTCTTAAAATTTAGCACACTATCTCTATTTAAAAATCTATTTAAAAATATCCCACAAATCTCTTTTCAGTTTCTCTTCACAGGCTTTTATTTTGCCTCTCCATTTGTTCCCACCCTCATTTTTCTCTATTGCCAAAATTGTGTTCTACAACTTCTTTGGTTGAATTGATTTGACACTGTGGAACCAAACCAAAGATCATGGTTTATTAAATTATTAGTAGTTTAGTACTGATTGACGGATATATGGGAAGAAAAAATAATTTATTTTGGCAGTATTTTAGTACTGCAAAAGAAAGAAAATTATATCTTAAATTTTTTTTTCTTTGTGGTATTTATTTTACTGGGTTTACAATAGTGGTTGTCATATTTAGTTTATCGTGTTAATAATTATGAATTCTTTTTTTCATTTTTTGATTAATTTTCAGAAATAGGTTGTGAGTGGGATTGCATTGCCATTAGAGTCCAATACCCTAGGCAGGACGTAAAGAAGAGATTGTGAGGGTTTGGGTACATCTAGGCAGGTTGTTATTTTTATTTTTATTATTATTATTTATTATTATTATTTTTTTGCTGTTGTTTTATTAATTTATTTATTATATTCATTTTATTACTTGACTTTGTTTGAAAATGTACATTTCTCTTCTACATTGATGGTTCCAAAGTCTAATGTAAGATCATTACCACCAATGTGTTTGTGTTTATATTTAGGTACATGTTGTTTTGGTTTTGTGTATTCATTTCTTTCATTTTCAAGAACTCAGTCTACACATTTTTATGATTTGGGTAGAACTGTGGAAGAGTGTTATTTTGTGATTAATGGTTAATATGAATTTTGCATTGAGTTAAAATAAATAAATGAATGGAAAATTATGACACTAAACCCAAAATTAAAAAGCCCAATTGCACACATGAAGCATGTGTGATGAGACTAGTGTGTGTATGTGTATGAAATGATTTGTGACCTTTACTCCCCTCTGCTTTCCCTTTCTTCCCATCCATCCAAACTTATATAAGACATCCGAATTACAGCTTACAAGGATTTTTCTTTACTGTTAGTTGGTAATTTTGTTTCTAAGTATAGGGTTTACCTAGCCTAAGTTTGTTCCAAATGATCTGGTTGGAATTAAATCGGTAGACTTAACAAATATTAAGCTTACTATTCTGATTATGTGGATGTAGTTGGTTTAATTTTTTTAAATAGCATTGGAAAATTTAGCATGTTAAACTATTTTGAAATATTCGATAGATGCGTTTATTTTGAAATACTTTATATGGTTATGTAGACGGTTATATTTTGATTAATTGTGGATGGTTATGTAGATTATTATATTTATATATATTTTTGGATGTGGTTGTTTTTTTGTATTAATTTTTAAAAATGTTTGTGATCTATTATAGTTTGATTTTGTACTTCCGTTTACTTTACAACATATGTATACATCTTTTCTTGCACTCCTAAATTGACTTAAGCCCTTGTTTCATGATGACAAAATTTTTAAGAAGATCATGACCAAGCAAACAATTTAACTATAGGACAAAATTAGCTATAAAATTAGTTATAGCCTTAGGCTAAGGCTACAACTTTACTCAATAAAATAAACATTATTATATATTTTGAAAATTTAACCGTTGAATTGCATATTCCTTACACTCTTGATACACATGTCAAATTTTAGGTATATCGGATATAATATACTATATGATCTATAAACTCATATTTTATGCATAACTTTAAACTACAAAAACTAGCAATTTAAACAATTTATTGATGGAATAGCTATTGGTCTTTAATTTTCTAGAAATTTTGTAAGCATGGAGGATATAAGAAGAAAATGTAATCCAATGGTGGAATTCTCAAAATTCACCTCCAATAAAAAGATATTGAGTAAAGTTGTAGTTTAAGACTACAACCAATTTTGTTGCTAAACTTTGTCCTTAACCATAAGGTTGAAAAAAAAAAAAAAAAATCCCACTCAAACTCTAGTTTTATGGAAATTTTATTGTGGAAAGAAAAGCAAGACTAATCTCATATCACCTAATAACAATCTTGCACCCTTTCTTAAGCACTATAAAGACTCGAGTAGTTCTAGGACCACAAATTATTCCACAACTTTTTTGTCACAACTTTGCCTTGTGAATTTTTTCTCATGAAATGGAAGCATATGTTTTAATTAAGTAGCCACATGGCTGAATCTTAAAAGGGAAACCTAAGAAATAGCAACTAAAGTACTGTACCTAAGTTTTGTCCTTCTAGTTAAATGTTACTTGGCTAAGATCTTTCTAGATTTGGATCCTATAGTTTAACAAATAAGAAAAGCCATTTTTCTAGGGAAAAAAAAATATAGTTTTCCAAATTTCTACTTGTATTTCCAAATTTCAATGGCAATATTGAACTTGTTAAGATGTGGACACGACATGTTCCGATTCCAATGGATTTGGTGCATAGGGTTATCGAATCCAAGCCAATTCTTAAGAGCATTGTGAATTTAGTTAAATTTGGTGTAAAAAACTACATAAGACTCAATACTCTCCCTTTAAAATATTATTTTATTCATTATTTATTATTTTTTTGTGTCCTACCCACCAAGTTTTCTACCTCTCTCTTGTACACAACCACCATAAAACCTTAATCAAACAACAACCCTAACTAGATCAATGACCAATGTCCTCCTCCACCACGAGATCCGTCGTTTCCAACATCAACGTCCCGCTCAACAAACAAACACCACATATGAAGCCAAACCCATAAACACAAATCAAACCAAAAACCAACACAAACCCAAATCAAACAAAATCACAACTGTTGACCACTAATTCGGAACTAACAAACACAACCCAATTGTTGCATAGCACTGGTGATGGCGATTTTTGATTCAAAGGAAGAGAGTGAGAAAAGGGTACTTGGTTTAGTAGGTAGGGTTGTCAAGGGAAAGGAGAAAGAGTTTATCTACAAAGAAGAGTGAGAAATTTTTTTTTTAATATTAATATTGACCGAAATTAGTTTGTTGATGAACGGTGTCCTCCACAAGTGTATGGAGCGCATTGTTCATTTGTTACATTTTAGGACAAGCTATTGAGCCCGATGCACTGAGTTTTTAAGGAGTTTAGCTTTTATTTTTATTTATTATCATTTTTTTTAAGTAATTGGTATTTTAACAAGATGCTTTGTCGTTAGATTTGAGATTCGATCCTCACCTATACTAAAAATCAATTAGTTTTTTCATTTCTATCCCTAGTCTTTTGCTTTAAATTATTATGAGTGGACAATTGTGTTGGTTCTAGTTAGTTCAACTAATAATTTTTTTTTTTTTTTAAACTGATAAATTTTCTTAGCGGTAGATAATAATAGATATGAGATTTGATTCTCACTTACTCAAAAAAAAAACAATTGATATCTCTGTACTATCATGGTCTAAAAACTCTATCTTAAAACCAAAAAAGAAAAGAAAAAAAAAACACTAAACTGCCCCTCTTCATTAAAAAAAAAAAAAAAAACTAGACTGCATCTCTTCAGTAAGAAAAACACTAGGCTGCTCTTACTGAAAACTCAAAGCGACACCGTGTTGTATAGTACTGATATTTCCAATCTTCGAATCCTCCTGTCTATCATGAACTTGCTTCTCGTAAACTCTCTTTTCCCAATTTCCATACAAAATTCTTTCATTAGTGTATATTTTCTTATTCATATTCATATTCATTGTATAAGTATATTTCTTACATGAAATAATTTGGATTCAAAAGCAGGATAAGATAAAAATGCAAACCAAGGACAAGGAGCAAGCCAAAGTCAAACCCCCCGAAACCCCACCACTGTACTGGACCGAAATCTCCGACTCCGTCTCTCGCTGCTTCCATTTCAACCCGGACGGTCAACTCTCCGTTAGTTCTTTCATTTCTTTTTCTATATCAAATTTCTATTTCCTTTTAATCACTCTTCTTTTTTTTTTTTAAACTAATTGATTTTAGGGTTTATTTTATTATTAATAATTGTAGATGAAGCTTCTGGATGATTCTAGATCAGTAATTCATAGAACTGTTGACTCCTTTCTGAGCAAATTTTTCCCCTCTGGATATCCCTACAGGTTATATAATTTTTCACAGTACTAGTTATATAATCGTTCACTATTTACTCATATATATATATATATTAATAAAAATCAAAAATTCTTTGTGACAGTGTTAGTGAAGGTTACCTTAGATACACGCAGTTTCGGGCGCTGCAACACATGACCAGTGCGGCACTATCTGTGTTATCAACTCAGGTCTGTTTTAATACTCATATGTAGTAAACTTACATTTTTATACTATATTGCAATTTGGCTGTTAGATTCTAAAATGTTCTAATTCCTTTTTTTTAATTTCGTGCAATTTAGTAGTTTCCTCCAAACTGATGATCATGTTGTTGTAGAAATCGATGACATGGCAAATGTTGAGAAGATTCATGTCAAGTCATCTGATTTTGTGACTACATTGATCATATTAAAACTCAGTGACTATTTGAGAGGCCAAATGTATGCTCTAGCAAAATTCAATTTACGATATATATTTATATAAAGCTTAAGATCAATGAATGAGAGTGAGAGATGGTTTTTGGTGTGTGTGTGTGTGTGTTTAATTGATCTGTAGATAAGCTATATTCATGATGTCATAAAAATAAATGTTGTGGAAAATGTCGAGAATGTTCATGTCAAGTCATTAGTTTTTTTTTTTTTTAATACATTTCTTACAAATAAAAACTTAATTTGGATGAGAGTGGAAAATACTATATGCTTTAGAGGCCAAATATATACTATAGCAAAATTTAAATTACAATATGTATAAAGTTCAGTAACAAAGATCTTTATTTATTTCTAATACATGAATGTAAATCTATTTCTTGGGCACTGAGAGAAGGGCTTTTTGTGTTTAATTTAATAAGTTGGAATAAGATTATTTGATTTATTGACGAGCTATATTCATGCTTGATTTTATTTTTATTTAAAAAATACACACATGAATTGAAAAACATGTTACTGCCATTTATTTATGCTATTTGTTTTATATGCTTACTACTTTGCAGTCACTGCTGTTTGCTGCAGGCTTGCGACCCACACCTGCACAAGCAACTGCCGTAAGTTGGGTAAGTTCTCATTGTGTTTGTCAATTGTGGATGTCTAGTCCTGACTGCATTCTTGTTGAGATTTCTCTGTTCCTTTTGTTGGCATGCAGATTTTAAAGGATGGTATGCAGCATGTAGGGAAGCTCATCTGTAGTAACTTGGGAGCTAGAATGGATTCTGAGCCTAAAAGTTGGAGGATTCTGGGTTGACATCTTTGCCTCTGGAACACTGGTTTCTCTTTTTTTGTTTGTTTTTTTTTTTTTTTTTTTTTTTTGTGGGGGGGGGGGGGGGGGGGTGTGGGGGGTGTATTGTATATGCTCTTTTCTCTTTATGATGAAAGTGCATTATAGTTGCATTATATGAAGTGCAACTATTATGAGGTGCCTAACTGGAATGAGCCTTCCATCTTGCAGCTGATGTGCTTTACGACTTAGGTACAGGCTTGGAAGTTCTTTCTCCCATGTGCCCACATCTTTTTCTTGAAGTGGCAGGACTAGGCAATTTTGCAAAGGTATGATGATGTCTTTCATAAATCATAATATATGATATAATATGTAATATCTTATTTAAATTTAATTAATGATCAGTGGAAGTACTGCTCAAATAACACTTTCTCCTTCCACAGTAGTGGGTGGAGGGTGCAGTCATGGGTTTAATACCCACTGGGTTTGTGTAACTAACTAATCAAAAAATGAATTCAATATTGAATCCCTCTTTCTCTACCTTGAGTTTACAGGGAATGGCAGTTGTTGCAGCTAGAGCGACAAGATTGCCAATATATTCTTCATTTGCCAAAGAAGGCAATCTTAGTGATCTCTTTGCAAAAGGGGAGGCCATCTCTACTCTTTTCAATGTTG
This sequence comes from Quercus robur, assembly GCF_932294415.1. Classification (NCBI taxonomy): domain Eukaryota; kingdom Viridiplantae; phylum Streptophyta; class Magnoliopsida; order Fagales; family Fagaceae; genus Quercus; species Quercus robur. Next base: position 41,706,070 of record NC_065542.1, read on the forward strand.
TTGGATTAGGAGCAGGAATATTTCTAGCATCTACTGTTTGTTCGTCAATGCAAGGAAAGGTACAGTCTCTAATGAATTCCTTGTTTCCTAAATTTCAGAACAGTGGAATTGTTATATTTAATTTTACTGATTTAAGTGGGTCCTACTAGTTATTTTTTCTAAGCTACAAAATATGGTTCTCATGTCACATGCTCTACTTTATAATGTGGTTTATCCAAAAAAAATAAAATGTAAATAAATTAAACTCGTAGGAGTCCTAAAAGTTATCTAGTAAAGTCATGACAAATCAGGAGGTAATGAGAAGCCAGTTGAGAAATTGTCAGTCTAACCATTGTATCTAGAGCACTGCTAAAATCAGTTGATTTTGCCTCCCCCCCCAACCTTCCCCCCCTTTTTAGTTTTTCTAAACTATAAGTTAATTTTGGCGAGTCTTGGTAGCAGCACTATTTACTAGTTCTTGGCCTTTTGACAATAAATATTAAGTTTTTATACTTAAAATTTTGACTTAAGTGTCTGTTTGGTAAAAATAATTTTTGCCAACTTATTTTACTATTCAGCTTATTTTTGCTACTATTCATGGGTCCTACTGCACTTTTTGGTACTATTTATGGGTCTTATTTTACTATTTCAGCTAACTTTTACTTTTATTTATAGTACTTTCAGCAAAAAATTTTCAGTTTCAGCAAAATAAGCAGATCCTAAACAGACCCTAAGCCTATATCTTTGTAGAAGTTAATAGAGTATGAATATCTTTTTTAGAATCAAAATATAAAATTATTAAAAAAAGATATGATATGGTATTAAATTTATGATCAGGTTGAACATTAGGCCATCTAGAGGTGCTTGAATGAGTTAATCTTTTTTCAAGTGTTAAAAGCATGGTGGATGGGATTTATGGAGTCCAGTTAGAGTATTAATAGTTCACACAAATTAGAAAACTTTTCTGCCAATCTATTTTCTTTTTGGAACCGCAACAAGTCATCTTATTTTCATAGGAATCTTGTCTTTGGTGGTTCTGAACTCCTAATCATTTCAGTTTCTTTCAGTTGGTTGTTGGGCCTGTCCTCTCTGTCTTACATGTCTACAGTGTCGTTGAAGAAATGCGAGCAGCTCCTGTCAACACATTGAATCCCCAGAGAACTGCAATGATTGTGGCTGATTTTCTAAAGGTTTATTTTGAACTACCATATACAAAATAGATATAGGTATCTCTCTCTATATGAAAGGGTAAAATTTAGGTACAATTCCTTTAGTGATGTATTTCAGGTTCTCAAATTAAATCCAACTATGTGGTTGCATTGACCAATGTAACATATGGTTGAATTTAATTGTGCACAGGGAAAGATGATACTGTTTGTGTTGCATTGGTCAATGTAATCACATGGCTGTATTTGATTGGTGAACTTAAGGTATAATAACCAACTGTACCTAAGTTTTGCCCATATATTAAAATATCACCATCTTATGTATTTTTTGAGTGAAATCCAACCAGGCAGGAAAAATATCAAGCCCTGCTGATCTAAGGTACGGAGAAGATCTCCTATTTACTGGGCGGCTAATAGAAGATGCTGGAAATGTTAAAGTGGGAAGGGCTCTGCGCAAGGTTGTGAAGCCTTCAAAACTTCGGGAATTGAAAGAAATATTCCCAGAGGAGAAGTTTCTGCTATGTCCCAGTAGTAAATGGGTTGACATGGTATTGGAAAACAATGCTACTGGTGAAGATGCATTGAGGGGGTGGCTAGTTGCTGCATATGCTGCACAGATTGAGAAGTCCTCTCATGTGCCAAGTGCTAGTGCCCTGCAAGAGGCTTATGACAAGATGAACGATGTGTTCTCTCCATTTTTGTCTGAACTGCAGGCCAAAGGATGGCATACTGATCGTTTTCTTGATGGTACAGGAAGCCGGTTTGCCTGGTAGTATTATGTTGTTTCAATAGTCCTTTACTTGATTCAAGATATAGAAATTCTTTGATTACAGGGATTGGGGTTTTGGACGTTCCAAAGTGGGACTATAGTAGTGTTTAGGGAGGTAGGGATCACTTGGAAGTTGAAACTTGCATGGAGATTGTACTTTTGTGTCGAAAAAGAAAAGAGCATTGAAATTCTACTTTTGTAGGGAATAAACGCAGGCCAGTCTGGCTTTTATTTGGCTACCTTACTAATAGCAAACTTTGAAGAGTACAGGACATGTCATTTTGACATATACGGCAGGTCGTGTTGGCGTGTTGCTTCCTTGTGTTTCGCACTCCACAACATGTACGTTTCAGAGATGTAGGACAACAAGATCTGGTTTTGTTTAACGTAATACTCAACCAGCCAGCTGGGGTTTGGCTGGAAGACTTTTGACCTGTTTTGCTCTGGACATTGATTTATATTAAAAAAGGTTTAATTTTCGCATTGGTCCTATATTTCAAATTTCTTTAACCTTTAGTAGCCAAAAAATTTCTTTAACCTTTCAGATATTTCATTTTACCAAGAGCTTTGAAGCTCAACTTACACATTCTGGTGTTTCTAATGAAAATATTTAGGATTCAAATCCCTTCACTCCCAACATATTACCAAAAAAAAAAGTGTCATTTTAGTTATTAATCTTTTGTTTTTGTGTTAAAAAGATTATTGCTAATAAGTGGTGAATAAAAAATTGGAGGTGGCCAAAAAATAAAAATAAAAATGCACTTATGCTAACTGGATGTCATGTGGCATTTATTCATCAAGGTATGTGTTTAATTTAGGAATTTAACCTTGGTTTAGTTGAGGCCTAACCAAATAAAAATTAATTTGATAAACTGAATGCATACCTTGATGAATTAGTAATAACCAAATCAAGGTTTTTCATATAAATAATTAAATATTATGGTTTAAATATAAAATTTAACAAAAAGAAATGAAAATTTGTTATTTTCTTTTAAAGGAGTTCTACATTAACTTGAATAAGGTGATATGAGATGCCATGCCAAGCCAATTAGCATACCTCTTGGTGGTCATTTCAAACTAAGAAGGAAATCTTATTCACCCAAGAAAGAGAAAGAAAACTTATCATTAATTTTTTATTGCTCTATAGTTAGAGTTTGAGTGTGCATTGTGGGATGGGTCAAGTCTCACATTGGGTGTTTATTAGGTGAATCTTGGGTTTTTAAGTGATTGCGAGGAGTCACAATTCCCAATTGCAACTTGACAAGTCCTTTTGGGGATATAAGTGCAGATGTCGCTAGCACTTTGCTCGAGTCATTACAAATGGTATTGGAGCAAACCTGATAACGCCATGTAGCTCGGGGACACTCTAGCACAATGTAGGCCTTAACGAGGATGTCATGAATTTAAGTGGAGGAAATTGTGATATCCTAAATTGGATTGTTTGAGTATTTTTTGTGCGAGCATGTGTTGAGTCCTACAATAGGTGTTTACACTCTAGCACAACATGGGCCCTGATAAAGATGTTAGGAATTTATGTGGGGGAGATTGTGATAACCCAAATAGGATTATTTAGGTGTGTATGCAAACATATGCTGAATTCCACATTGGATGTTTACTAGGTGAATCTTAGGTTTGTAAGTGATTGTAAGGATCACTTGAAACTTGACTAGTTCATTTGGGGTATAAGCATAGGTGTGGTTAGCACTTTTCTTGTCGGGTCATTACAAAGGGTATTGGAGTAAACCTAGAAAGCCATGTGGCTTAAGGTCACTGCAATATATAAGGAATCTAAGTGAGGGACATTAGGATACCACAAATTGGATTGTTTGAGTGTGTTTTATGCGGGCATGTGTTGAGTCCCACATTGAGTATTTTTTAAATGGATAGTTTATAAGTGTATGTGAGGAGCTCTAACTGCAACTTAACTAGTCCTTTTGAGGTTTAAGCATATACGTGACTATCACTTTCTCAGGTCTTTACATGAAATTTTGACTAGAGTTGTGCCCAAAAAGAAACTTGAGCTTTATGTTGAATTGGCCAACTAATGAGGGGCCTTTTTTGTGCATAGCCACGTGTCTTCTACTAGTGGTGAGACTTTGCTAAACCTGGATCTGTTTTGGGGAGTTGAATCTGGAACTCGAAATTGGGCCGCATAGACCAATGACTTCCAGTGCATTTTTAAGCCTATAAAATAGATAAAGCTCAAAGTCTAAGAATCATGATAATGGTTAAAAACTTGAAATAAATAAATAATATGCTTAATTGAATAGTTTTGATTAAATGATGAGTTGAATATCATAATTACGTATGTTAAGTGATGTCCAATATTAATTAAGTATCATATGTCTGGCAATGTGATGAGTCCAAAATAGTTCAAATTCAGCTGTGGTTTATGTCCAAATAATATATGTCCAGTGGTAGTTTATGTCCAAAATATATATGTCTAGTAGTGGTTCATGTCCAAATAATATACATGTTCAGCGATGGTTTATGTCTAGGTAATATGTGTGTCTAGCGTTGGTTTATGTTCAAATAATACATCTTTAGCAGTGGTTCATGTCCAAATAATATACATGTCCAACGGTGGTTTATGTCCAGGTAATATATGTCCAGCAGTGAGATGATCAATTTATTAATATATATGTTCATTAGTGAAACATTAGTAAAATCATGTTTTTTAAGTAGTGAGATAATATTAAAGTAGTTTGCATCGAGCGATACAGTAATAATGAGTTAACATATACTTAATAATGTAATTTCAAAGATAGAGAAACATTGACTTATCTTTTATGTTTCTGACTCCAACCGTATAACATTAATGAGCTTCATAGTTTGTGGCTCTAGTTATACATCATCACTTTATAAGGTTCCTGGTTCCAGCTGTATAATACTAGTGGACTTTATGATTAAGAGGGAAAAATGGGTGCAACTGGAGAGAGAGAGAATATGTCCAACCGTGTGCACATGTAGGTTAAGTTTATCCCCTTTATTATGCACTTAAACGATTTTCCCCATGTAATGCTCTTTTAGTTTTTAGTCAAATATGAGTGATATTGTCTTCCATGAGAGGAGCTTTTAGTATTATAAATTTGTGCCTTTCATAAGGAGGGCTTTTAGCATTATAATTTTATGTCTTTCATGAGAAGGGCTTTTGTAACATGTTCTTAGAAGATTGTTTAATATCTTTTAAGATGTATGGAGATAGTAAGAAATATATGTGTATATATATATATATATATATATATATTTTTTTAGATATGGTATTTGTAAGATATAGGAGAAGTATGTATGGATATTTTGTGAGGAATGCGTCTGTAAAATATATGGAACTATGTTCAACATGGCAAAGTAAGTGATTTCTTTAGTTGGTTTTTGAGTTTTAACTAAAAGAAGAAATTATGAAATTTAAGTCTATTGCTGCAGCTGTATAGCAGCTGACACAGTAGTACATTAGAAGTTGTTGCAGCTGACAGTTGTATAGCAGTAGCTGTCTTGGCACAGCTAGATGATGACAGCTAGGTGATGTCTTCTACTGGAGAAAATGTTTAGCATTAAATTCATGGGTTTGGTTGAAAATGGTAAGATATCTTTTATGAGATCCTCCTATTTCTAGTATTGCAACTGGAGGCTAAAGATTTGGCTTAAAATGGTAGGATTTCTTTTATAGGATCCTTACTTCTTTTGGTTTAGTAGGTAGCTGCTGGGATTGACCATTAATGGGCCAGAGATGTCATTTTGGGACATATGTCTGTTGTTGGAGCTGTTGCAGTTTCTACTAGAGCTACTGTAGCTTTTGCTTGAGTAGCTACTAGTACTTTTTAGCCAAGGTTCCTCTTTTGAAAATTATATGTTTAGTCATGTGTTTTATTACAATATAATTTTGGTAAGTAATAAACTCATTGATTGATGTTTGATGAAGCTTTAGAAATGTAATTATGGTCTCTTTGTGTTCTTGGGAGGAAAGAAGAGCATTTGATGCTAGATGGGATATTATATAGATTTAGCCAAGTGCTTGGGCTAGATTTAGATGAAAATAGTAATATAATTTTGTTGATACCTAAATTTTCACACTTTGGGCAAATATATAAGGCCCAAAGCCCAGCAAGCTATGCCTTGGAGAATGGAGAGAAAACCTGAGATTTAATACCCAAATCCATGCCTCGATTGAATTGGCTAAGAGTGATCAAAGAAAGGGTCTTGTTGCAGTATGCCTAGCTATGAGAACAAGCAGGCCCTTAAGTGACCCAAGACCCTTACATAAGGGAATAGCATGAAATAAGCCCAAAGTGGCCCAACCCATTTGTATAAAAGAGGTAGAAGAAGTTAGAAGAACCCAGATCCTTTACTGGGCATTCCAATGAAAAGATGAGAAAGCAGAGAGAAGGCAATAGAACGGAAGAAAAGATGCCTGGAAAGAAGGAAAGAATCCCTAGGTTCAAACACCACAGAACGTAGAAATTCTTAGACTTCAAGTGGCAGTGAGAATCCCCATGTTCAAACATTTTAGAACACAGAAATTCTCAAATATTAAATGTTGCATAACATCCAATAGGTAAAATACTGCAATACAGGGAAATTCCTAGGTTTCAAGTTGCAAAATGAGATCCAATGGGTAAAGCAAGGTAGGCGAATGGGTTCACAAAATATTTATCCTAGACATACAAAGGAAGTTTAATGTCTGGCGGAGGGGAGGAAGATCCTAGTTGTGGTAATCTACTACAACTCTTTTGAGGTTGCTTTTGTTGGGAAAAGCAATCATACCAAAAGAGGAAAAAGTTGTGGATTATCACGAGGTGCATGTCAAACCAAATAACATTCATGGTCTTCCACTATTTACGCTAGATAGAAACCAAGTTTTAATCATAAACCCACTGAAAAACCAAAGAATTCTTTTGTTGTTGTAATCCAAAAGAAAGAAAAAGAGAGCCAACAAGAATAGGCATACATGGGGCTTGAGAAATCAAAAGAAAAGAAAAATGGGTAAAAGACCCACTCAATTTGAAGTATAAAAGGGGGAGATATCACCAAAGAGAGGGGTAACATATGGAGAAGGGAGGAGAGAGATAACACAGAGGGAAGAGAGAGAAAGAGAAAACAAAGAAGAGAGAAAAAGAATTAGAGAATATAAGGAGAGAATATAATAGTTGGAAGAGAAATAGTAGAGAAAAGGCTGAGAATTCGTACCTAGTAGTGTACTTACACCCTCTACAGAATACAGAGAGAGAGAGAGAGAGAGAGAGAGAGAGAGAGAGAGAGAGAGAGAGATTACTGCAGAATAGTAGTATTGACATGCACCATTAGAAAAATTCCTCTCTCACGAGACACATCTCTCTTGAGTTTCTCAATATTCATCTTAATATGGCCTATTTGACTCACATTCCAAACCGTGCAATTTTGTGCCAACTCTAGGCAATAAGACTGTGTGAGTTGGAGTTGAACTCCTTTTGGCCCGATTCGTTCTATAGAATGTATTTTATTATGCGTGAATGCGTATCAATATATATACAAATATATATATATATATATATATGTAAATATATAAATATATTTGGGAAAATGTATGCTAACTAACTAATATTTGCTTGATGAATACTTTCTTTGGGTTTTAGTATTTTTTATGCAGGACTTATAATAGTAGAGGAAGCAAAGTAATGATCAATCTACAAAAAGTGGAGAAAAACTCATTTTAAGGAGTAAATATCATTATACAGCAGAATAATGTTCCTTCTATAGAAAGTGGAGAACAACCACTTCAGTGGTAGTAGGAAAGGAGAATAAGCCTTTGTATCAACATTCCTTGGACTGGACTTAATGTTTGGGCATAGATTGGCAACAGTAGAATGGGACCCTTAAGCCCATTTCGCGAAAGCGTCTAACCCAACTTCCTTCTTAGAAAAGGTCTAGGCTAAAAGATGTCTAATAGATGCAAGACATGTGGCTAGGTGTAAAACGTGAAAAAATGACGTTCAACAAATTTATATGAAATAGTATAATTAGATTTTTTAAACTTATATTATATGATGAAAATTCATTTTTATGTAAAGAGCAATGGGGATTTTATCATTTTAAGCGTTATGTGATATGAGAGACTTACCAGATGTTGTTTATTGCATACTGACTTGTCAGAATTCAGGGAATTGGGGAAGACATGCCAAGCAACATGTTTCCTTTATCAACTTTGAACCGTTGGAGCTTTGCTGAATATACTTCTTGGCCCTTCAAACCACTACTCCCAAAGTTCCCCTGATGAAACTTATGAGCTTGTATCATGAGCCAAAAAATATAAGATAATTTGCCATGCGCTTTTAATCATGGGCTTTGATGTCTTTTTGTGTAAATATGGGCCTTTGTTAGAAGCCGCTATCTATGAGTATGAGAGATAATATGGACTATGAGTCTTGAATCGTTGCTTGAGTGCAAAATTCATAATGTTGATGTGGCGTGGGTTGCCAATAAAATAATTCCATTTGGTGTGAAAAATTTGTCCTCAACACCGACATGAATTCTAACTAAAGAGTTGGATTGAAGATCTATTACCTTAATGGGTTGGAGAGGGAGATTGTTAGTGCACCACACCACCATGTTCTAGGTTATATGGTAATAAAGCTCATTTAATGAACGTGTTGGACAAGCATTCTAATTTAAGTAGAATTAGGAGATGTGAGAGGTAACGATTCTTTATATAAGAGCAATGTGTGTGCTCGTAGTTTGGGGCTGAGAAACTCACAGAGGCCAAAGAGCCAGCAACCCATAGAGGTTAGAGATTTAGTAGAGCTTAGGACATATTTAGTAGACTGTAATAGATACTGTAATGTAATAGCTATTTTTATGGTTTGATTATGTTTTTATTGCAATGAATGACCATTTCTTATAAATAACTATTCTTTAAAATGAGGAATATTTATTTGTCTCTAGAAGGGTTGTAATAGTTACTTCTTAGTAAGTGTAATAATTTTTAAAAATAATATATTTCCAAATATACAAACTTTCCATATGCATATAACAGGTATTTTTTTAAAAAAAGAATAAAAAAAGAATTCATCAAATAATACCCTCTCTCTCTTAAATTTTAAAAATATATATTTTTTTTAGGAAATATAATTGTATAAGTAATATATTTTATAAATATAGATCGTAAGTTTTATTCTAATATTATAACTTACAACCAAACCTAAGACTTATTTAGTAATTCCATTATAACATATTTTATTCCTACTATGTGAGAAAAAGAAAAGAATTTGTACAGTGCAACATGAGAGTAAAAGAAAACAAAAAAATATTCTTATTGTTTAAGACACACATAAAGGAGATGCTTAAGAGGTTTTGACTAAGAGGGGATTTTGAGTGCTACAACATAGAGAGTTGAAGTATTTAGAACATATTTGATACACTATAATGAAAATTAATTAAGAACAATAACAAGTTTTGTAAAGAATATAAAAAATTGTAATGGAATAACTATCCCTATACATCCATTTAGTGATAACACATTAATATATAGAACTATGAATCTATAATTCTCAATTTAATATAGCATAGTTTAATGGTAAAATAGAGTTATATTCCAATAAGATTTTTTAAAATACCATTATATAACTATATTTACTTGTTGTGGATCTCGGTTATAATTTATATATTAAATAATTTTATAATTAATATTATTGTCCTTTATTTAAAATTTCTATCTCCATAATTGTTAAAAATAAATAAATTGACAGCATCTCCCCTAAATATTAAATTCTAATGAATTATAAATTCACCCACTTGAATAAAATGATGAAATATAAAAAAAAAAGGTTTGATTTTCTTTTAAATAATACAAGTTTCATAAAGTAATTCTTAATTTAAAATTCAAATAAATACCTCACGGGTTTGTAATTTGTTTGTTTATTTCTTATTAAATTTCATTGCATAGTATAATTTGATTAGGTATATAATTGAATTACTACAATTAATATTTATAATTTTTATTATAATTTTATAATGTTAATCTAACACTATTACCGAGATTATATATATATATATATATAGAGAGAGAGAGAGAGAGAGAGAGAGAGTATCATTAAATTCGTACGTGCATGTCATTTTCGTTCATTCAGGTAGGTAAGGGAAGGTGGAATATGAGGGATGGACGGCTTTCAGCTTTTGAAAGATGCTATATCCTCTTCGACTTTGGATCACTATTTTGTTGTCACTCTAGAAAGTACAGTTCGACATTGACCTAATAAATTTTTAACATCATAATATATATATATATATATATATATATATATATATATAAAAAGACGTGTTATATTGTGATCCAAATAATAGAGGGGTGTGATTTAGTAGTAAGAGTTTTTGTATCGTTTCACATAATATTTGACAAAAATTGAGTGATCCTTTAACGGTTTAACCAATATACTGTGTCAACAAAGATAGCTCCATTAGAGCTTAGTAGTACATGTGGTATTTTACCCTTATCGTCATGTGGTTTGGAGTTGATGAATTTACAATGGATACATCTTTTTTTTATTCAGCTTAAAAAAAAAAAAAAAAAAGAAGAAGAAGACGACAGGGATCATGGCCTGGTTGCATGACAGTCCAATATCTAATTACAAACCCTTTCTCAACATCTAGTGGCATGCGCATCTTCTTAGGTTTTCTCGCTTCTATCTTTGAATGCCATATTATTATTAATTCCAATATTATAACACAATGCAAGTATACAGCCTTCAAATGGTTGAGGCAGTAAGAATAGGGCTGCAATTTATATTGTTATGACAAGATTCAAAGGGATTAATGAAATCTAAACTTAATCGCTACAGAATCCATTCCAGGCAATAAGATAGGCCTGCAATTTCTATTGGGGTCACTTCATCCAAATCAAACTAACAAACCATAGGACTTATGTAATTATTTTTTCCTTTGGTTTTTCCACTAACAATAGAGTAAACCAACAAATTCAGCATGGATAGGTATATATCAACGAGCCGTACATACAAGATCAGATGAATGAGTAGCCAAAAGTTTATTTGTGATCAGTGGTATATATCTTTTTTGATAAGCAGTGGTATATATCTAGTTCTTCCCATGTGAGTAAGTTTAATAGTTTAAATCCCCTACTTACTGTAAGCTCGAAAAGAATGAAAGAGAAAAAAATGAATGAGTATTTTTTTAATGCTATTGGGCCCAAAGGAGGGTGCATCACGCAGCACGAGGTAGAGGTAATTTCAATTCAAAAAAAGCAACCAAACTCAGATTCTTTTGAATAGAAAGTTACTTTATCATGTATGATCTTCATGTAATCTAAGGTACCATGCTCAAAAAGTGTTTTGTTCCCCTAAAGATTTTGTTTTTTTTTTTCCTTTCCGCATATACAATGACACGAAGTACTTTAAGTGGACATAGCAAGAAAATTAAAAGTACAACGTCAAGTTTGATTTGATCACGAGACAGACTCGTTCGTGATTTGATTTTTCTTTTTTCACGTATTAGACAGACTTGTACGTTAAAAAAAAAATAGTAACACAAACTATTACACAATTTTTTTTGTTATAACTGTGATACGGTGGAGGATGAGTGGTGAAGAATGATAAGTCTATGTGTAAATAATAAACAATCACTCACAATTTACCACGTTAAAATTGTAACAAAAAGATTTTTGAATAAATTTTTTTCTTAAAATCACTCGCACGTGAAGCGTACTTTATAATTATCAAAAATTGATTAAGCTAGTCTGTGTCAAGTGTCAACTTCTTTCCCCTGGCCAAAAAACTATTTTCTTTCAGGAGGGGCCATATTCAGTGTCGAAAGGTCAGAGATTTACACATTGAGTAGCTCGATCTAGTTGGAAAAGGTGTTTGAAATCCTGTAAGAATAATTGGCAGAGTCACTCTCTTCAAAAGGCTTTATTTTAAAAAATTCAGCACACCAGCACCCCTAGCAAAGATAGTCAAGATTTTGCTTATTGTATTTGATTAGCTATACTAGTCATGATATGTCTCAATTCATTTAACTAGGAAAAAGGCATCCAAAGTGTAATTAAAGTAGATATAACATAAAGTTTTGCTTAGAAGTCAAGTAAAACTCTCTTTATATTTCAGCAAAAAGTAAAACTTTTCTTTTATGACCAATCCGGGCCAGGTGTTCTCAAATTGAATACTGTCATGATTCAAAAAAAAAAGAAAAAGAAAAAAAACCGTAATTAATCCCAAATTTTCTTGTTTCTTTATAATCCAAAACATGTAATTTGTGGAATTAGACATTTTGAATGCAGGTAATAATTGATGAAATTCATGCAAATTATTTATTTTTTTGAGAAACAAACACATATGCACACAAAAGGAGAGGGAAAGGGGTTCTAACACAAAGATAGACCGCAACTCTACTAAAAAGTCATGATAACTTTTAAGAGAAAATTATTTATTTATTTAAATTCAGATTTTGAGGGACGACATCCACTCAAGGATTTTTTCCCACGTCCTTTTTATTCTTTTTAAGGTTTCACTAAGTAATTTATTTTAATTTACATTTTAGGGCATATTGATAAACAGATATCTCATTTTTAAATTCTTAAATTTCATTTAATTTTTAGAAAAATATCAGATACATATTATCTATTTGATTTTAAGCGGATTATATGGATTTTTATATAAAAATTAGTGAAAGTCTCTTACGTTGCACAGGTTTAATAACTAAATGAATTATTATTACATAATTTTAGAACTCACTTCTAACTAAATGAATGATTATTATTATATAAAATGCATAATTTTGTAATTTGTCCCTTATATATAATATCTCTAATTAAAATGATCAATAAAAAATTTTCTAATTATTATTTTTATAATTCCTTATTTATTAATGAAGAGGGTGATTTGAACTCAAGTAGTTCATTTTTTCTAATAATTGCATAAATGAGATTATCCTAATATAGGAGGAATTTTAAATTTAATTTAGTTAGACTTTTGAAGAAATGCAGTCATGAAAAAGTTTACAAGAACCTTAAATTATATGATCTTAAAGGATACGAGAGGAATTCTGCATATTAAGAAATTAACACAAAGTAAAAAAAACAAAATTAAAAAAAAGATAAACATTGATAAAATATAAACAATCAATAAGTAAAATTAACTTGGAATTAGATTGCACTATAGCACATAAAAGACATGTTTTGAACCTGATTTTTCGTAGTAATAGTCAATTGAAAAAAAATCAAAACACTCATAAATTAAATACATAGAATAACCAAAACCTAAAACACACAAAATAATTCAAAAGTTGAGAATTAAAAATTAAAAAATAAAAAATAAAAAATAAATACTTACCTAAGAGAAAACAAGAACTTAAATGAATGTCCCTTGTTTTACCTATTTATAATAGACTTCTTTTGACATAATATCCATTCATGAAAATGTAGAAACAAATAACAATAAAATAAGATGAATTTATTTAATTAAAACTATCATATACAAATATATATGCATAAATTGCAACTTGGAAAAAAAAAAAAAACTGTGGGTTGCAAAAAGAATTCTATAGAAAGACTATTGGTGAATATATAAATTTAAAAATTTTGTTAATAGATTTTTAGTTGGAGTAAGATTTAAATTTCTAAAACTTAGATAATAAAGTTTTAACTAAAGTAAATTATAATTAAATCTTATCCCTTGATTCAAGGAAATATATCCTAACAATTAATAATTTTTTTAAATGATTAATAAAACTTAAGATGCAACTTAAGAGGAAAAAAAACATGGGGGTGTTGTGTATGATTCCGGATTTCAATATAGAATTTATTTATTTATATTTATTTTTAAAGGGAAGGAAATTAAAAAAATTTATAATAAACTTTTAGTCTGAATAGAATTTAAATTTGTTAAAATTTAAATGACAAAATTTTACATAAATTAAACTATTATTAATTTTATCCTTTAATTTAAAGAAATATATCACAACATTTAATAAAAAATTAATTTAATAATTAATAAAAGTAATTGTTTATTAGGAAAAAAAAAATTCTAGAGAGAGAGAGTATCATATAAATTTATCAATTCCTAGAATCTATACAACATGTATATCCTTCCAATACAAGTACATATGTGTAAGTTGCAACTTAAAAAAAAAAATAAAAAAATAAACAAAAAACAAAAAAACAAAAACAAAAACATGGGGTGCAAGATAGATTCTATCAAAAAATAATTGATGAATATATATAAGTTTTAAAATTTTGATAATAGATTTGATAGTTGGAGTTGGATTTAAATTTTTGAAACTTAGATGCAATGTTGCATGTTTTGTTAAAATGTTTACTGTTACTTTATCTAAAGAAATTGATAAGAATAAATAAGTCATTGTCTCTATCAATTGAAATTTAGATGTATGTTGCATGTTTTGTTAAAACACTTATAGCTACTTTATTTAATGAAATTGATAAGAACAAATAAGTTGTTGTCTCTAGTAACTGAAATTTAGATGCATGTCGTATGTTTTGTTAAAACACATATTGTTATTTGATCTAAAATGCACGTTGCATGTTTTATTAAAACACTTATTGTTACTTAATCTAAAGAAATTGATATGAACAAATAAGTTGTTGTCTCTATCAATTGAAACTTAGATGCATGTTGCATGTTTTGTTAAAATACTTATTGTTATTTTATCTAAAGAAAGTTAAAAACAAATAAGTTGTTGTCTCTATCTAAAAAATATTTTTTATCTAAAATATAGTTGTAATTTAGTGAAGCCATTTGTGAAACTACAGTTTAGAAAAAATTACTGCAATTTACTGAAGCCACTTGGTGCAACCATGACTTTTAAGCCAACCTTTTATTATATAGTAGTGTATATGCAAGTTAGATTTGAGCTTATTTATGTGAGTGAAATAAGTTATCTAACAATACATTTACATGAGAAAGCTCGAGAAGATGCAAGTTGTAACATGACACTCAAACAAGAAATAAAAAAAGCCATGATAGGACATTAAAAAGATGCACATTTGAACAAGAAGAAGAAACTGACTAATAAACAACACAGGGTGTACGTAAAAAACTCTAGAGAATGGATAAAAAACCACAATTTAAGCAAGAACACAACATTCTTACTCGGCTCAGCTTGTATTATGTATGGGAAAGAGGTTAGTTTACAATGAAGTTGTCTTTCTCTCCTACCAACTCTCTACTTTCATCTCAAAATATTTAGTTGGGTTCTTACTCTTGAGGTTCAGCTGCATGTTCCTTTTATACTCTAAGGAACATGGCTCAGTACAAGGACAGGTGTCAAGTCATCATATTCTCTCTCTTGAGATCTTTTTACAGCTGTGATGTTATTTGCTGACTAAGGGATAAGAACTACGCCAATGTGGCACTAGGACCTGTGGATAGGTAGCTTTGCCACTGCTTGGGAGACAAGTCTTGGACATTGAGAGGGACATTAGGAGTATTGTGATTGATACACATGTTTCTAAGGTGACTCATGGTGCACTCAACCAATAAGGGGTGTCCTTATAGCCTCTGACCTTAAAAAGTCACTATCTCTCTTTTTGTGAATGTTTGAGTATCATGTAAGGTGTAAATCTTACTTCATTCTCAAAGCAGTCATGCCTTTAGCATGGACCAAGACAAGCTCTCTTAGCCAACACCTATTCTCCCTTCCCTCACAAGCGCTCCACCTGTAGAGTCTAGATTCAACCACTTACGCATTCTTCCATGTCTTAGTGGTGTTATGTACAAGTAGTATATGATATTAAGGGCCTGATTGGTAGTAAGATTTTTGTTTTCAAAATAGTATGAAAACAATTTTCAAAAAATTGAATTTAAAACTAGTTTTGAGATAATAAATTTTACAACACATTACTATATTAGTAGCATATAGCTTTTTGGAAATGGAGTTGCTGACATGGTGAGGCTTGTCAAAAATTCCGACACCAATACCTAAGTGCGAATCATCAGAAAATTCAAAGATATTTATGTGAAAATTTTGCAGTGATTACCTATATACTAAATAAAGTTATGAAAATTGTAAAAATAAAAGATAGACATTTTTCTTATGTTTAATAATGCTGCAAATATAGTCATCTTTCTTTTTCTTTTTTCTTTTTTTTTTCCCACTTGAAAATGTGCTTTTATTTTTAAAAATAATCAAGAAGTAAGAGGAGATGAAAGTTTTATGGGCAAAGTTGGCTTCAAAGTCCAAATTACTGGTTTGAAGCTATATTTTTCAACACACTATGTGTCAAATTATAAGATTATTCAAGTATATTATTTAAACGCGTCATATGACTTATTAAAAAAATTAAGTCACGTGACTAAAATTGTACATTAATTGTCTCTTCAATTGTCATATAATATGTTGGGGGAAGATTGCTAAAGAATAATGCTGGTGTCGTATAAAATGGCATAACTCGACCACGTGACAAGTTATGACACACTTTTACCACTCACAACTCACCATCAAGAACGGACCTAGGTGGGGGCCCAAGAGGGCTCGGGCCCTCTTGGGTCCATATTTATTTTATTTTATTTATAGTTATTATATATATATATATATATATATATATCATTTTTGTAGTTAGCCTCTTTCAAAATCTAAGGCCCCCCTTCTCCCCAATCAGCCTAACCAGCCTAACTCAAATAATAACTATCCAACTCAAAAAATTAACAAAAATAATAAAATTATTCACAATGGTGATTGTATTTTAACAAAAAAATATACATATTTTACCACCAAAGAACCAAAAAAAATCATGTGTTATTGAAGAAGCTAAAGCTAAAGCTAAATTTTTTGCAACTATAATAAACTGGTATAAATACTAGTTGATTGTAGCAAGTTATTAAAAATAAAATACAATATTTTATTAAGATTATATCTCTTTCTTCAATTAAAATACTTAAATTATCTTTCTTCTTTTATTATTTTAATGAGTTGTTTATATTATTTTAATGAAGTGATAAAAGAAATAAAACATTTGATATTGTGTGTATCTTAAAGTGGGGTGGTAAAATAGACAAAGTAGCATTTTGAGGTGCTAAAAGCTAAAATTATTAGCGTCACTACTGTGAATGCTCTAACTTCAACAAAAAACAAATCCTAGCTAGCCTAGTATTAAAAAAAAATACATTATTTTGTTTTGGTTTTTGTCTTTGTTAGTAGATGATTGCATCTTAATGTATTTAGAAACAACAATTTTGTGTATTTATAATTTTTTAATATTGTATAGATGCCTTTTTGGAATTTTTTTTTTTTAATACTCTGGCCACCGCTAGCTTAGAATCCTAAGTTTGACCCTACTCACTATATGAACGAGTTGTGGTACAAGTTATCCTATTTTATGTGACACCAACATTATTCTTGCTCAAAAGCAGTTTGTTCCTTAGAAGTCAGTCCTATATCTACCTAAAAATGAGAACTCTTACTCTTACTTTCAAAATAGCTAACCAATTAACATGTAATTTCTTCTTTGCGGTCAAAGCAAATTGAAAAGGAGTTTTGTTTTTTAATAGCAGATTGAAAAATAGTTTTTTTTTTTTTTTTCCTTTTATTTATCTGTTATTTTTAATTTTTTTTTATAGCAAATTGAAAAGGTGTTGGAAAACATATACGTGTACAAAATACAAATTAAAGAAGTGGAATTCCTTCAGTACTGTTGATAGTGTGCTTTTGTCAAGCGTTGTGAAGTGGACAAATTCATTTTACCAAAAAGCAGCCATTTTAATACGACAAAATTCATACAACTTTCCGCCTAATTAAGTGACATCATTAGTAAGAAATATCCCGGACTTAAATTGAGGTTCATATTAAAGCCTACCTTTAACTTATTTTCTTTTTAATTAATTTTATTTTAATAGCCAGCATTTTCTTCTCGATATTGATTAAGAAATACTCTCGTACTTGATCAGATTTTAGTGATATTCCATCGGTGGAATTAGGTAATTATCAACTGATAAAGTGTCTGATGGTTGTATAAGAGATCTGGGGTTCAATCCTCACCTACACCAAAAACTGATTAGTGTCTTGGTCTGATGATAAAAAACTATTATCAGGAGCGGACGCCATAGGTTGAAACTCTCTCAAAAAAAAAAAAAAAGGCAATACACCAATGTAAATTAGGGCAGTTAGGGACTCGATTGATTCAAGGTGAGTATTAAAAATTCAAGTCTATTCATTTAATTTTATTTTAATTATAAGTTGAACTCAAGTTCCTAATTATTAAATTAGATTGCATGTTCAACCTTGGTCAATTTTGTTATTGAACAAGCTTGAGTTTGCTCAAGAGCTTTAGACTTGGGTAACTTATTCTTTTTCCATACATAGTACACATACTATGACTGAAACTTTTTTAAAAGCTTATTATGTTCATGAATCTTGTATTTTAACATAATTTTACTATGAAATGCACTATTTAGATGACCAATAAACTATAAATTATAACTTAATATCTTATGTACCTATTACAAACTTACACAATCTAGTCTCAAGTTTAATATACACGTTTAACCATACAATATTATATATATATGAATCAAGTTTTGTACTCACGAGTATCTTCACAGATAAATTATTAGTTTTTGAGCTTTTTTCTCATTTTATTATCAAGTCTAAATTTATTTATTTTTGCTAAATAATCAAGTCTAAATTATTTAGACTCGAACTTAACTTGTCTGATAAATAAGCAAATATAAACATATGTTTTTAGCTGAGTCCGATTGTTCTTCATAAACAACTTGGTTTCTTTCCACACCTCATATGAATTGAAGTAAACAAACTTTGTTCCTCCTACCATATTTGAAATGTTGCATAAATGCTGAACTTATAATGGTTTTTGTCCCCACGAATAAGTAATTTTATTGGCTTATAGGTTTCTTATTCTACAACTTGACCGACGTTACATTTCCTCTAATTCCACGTAGAAACCGAACTCAAAGCTAAACTTCCCTAAAATCTTCAAAAAAATGATACTAGCTGGAACGAGATACCCGACCGAGTCCAATATGATAATGCGACCAAGGAAAGCCAAACATATACATCCATATGCGACAATGACATCCACCATATAGCTATGCCCCCAGTCAATAATATTGTTACAGACACAATAAATTTTACAGTTTTTATTTATTTTTTTTTTTAAGAATATTTGAAATGACAGTAGATTTTTATTAGTATAACTGTACAACATATTAACTTTATATGGATCACCATTGACATTTGATGTCCCAATATCAGCATCTCGAGTGACATTATTATAATATCTTCAAGATTTAGTAATTTTAAAAACTTTATGAAATGACGAGATCTTGATTTCAAAACTCTTATAATATTGTATTTTAGTTCAAAACCGTAGGATATTTCCTCCTGTAATTACCAAATGAGTATAGGAATATAGGATGAGAGATTACATATACCCAAA